>NC_084635.1:39593266-39795766 GCF_033978795.1 Nerophis ophidion | reverse complement strand
GTGTCTGTGTGCAAAATGAAAGGCTTCATTGGTGTCATGTCTTTTTTGGGGTTAATCATTGATAACAAACTCATAAAATCACAAGTTGATTCAATGATCTTGAAAAAAAAAATAAACACGTCATAAAATTTTGCCGCGACTTTCTGAAAAAGCTGCCAATAATTCAAGACAGTTTAGATGCAACAACGACAGGAAAAAGCCTGCAGGTGCCTACTATTACCTGGAATGAAGATCATAGTAGGACTATTTAAAGGGACATCATCATTATTATTTCCTGCAGACATAAGTCCGCCTCGCCGCGTGCGCATCGTCGAGGTGAAGGACGACTCTTTCACCCTCAACTGGCGCTCCAAGGGGGAAACGCTGACGGGCTTCCTGATTGAAGCCACGCCCACCCCCGGCTCACGTCCCACCATCGTCAAGACCGTCCCGGCGGACGTTTACACCTACACGGTCTCAGGTAGGTCTCCATGGCAACGAGCATCTTCATCACCTTGATAACTCTCATGTCTTCTTAAAGGACTGCAGCCAGGCACCATCTACTCTGTTCACCTGTACTCGCTCAACGGCGACACCAGGAGCGCACCTGTGCCTCTTACTGTTCAGACAGGTACCCTGCATGTGTGCGTGTGTGTGTGTGTGTGTGTGTGTGTGTTTTTGTATTGCTTCCCTTCTTGGGACAGAAACAAGGAAAAGTACATTCCATATGAGGACTGGTGAACAAGTTAGTGTTTGTGTTTTTGTCTTTCTACCCTTCTTGAGACATGAAGAAAGAAAAGTATCTTCCATATGAGGAGGTGTGAACAAGTGATGATATACCGTATTTTTCGGAGTATAAGTTGCAGCGGGGCTTCACGGTGGCAGAGGGGTTAGTGCGTCTGCCTCACAATACGAAGTTCCTGCAGTCCTGGGTTCAAATCCAGGCTCGGGATCTTTCTGTGTGGAGTTTGCATGTTCTCCCCGTGAATGCGTGGGTTCCCTCCGGGTACTCCGGCTTCTTCCCACTTCCAAAGACATGCACCTGGGGATAGGTTGATTGGCAACACTAAATTGGCCCTAGTGTGTGAATGTTGTCTGTCTATCTGTGTTGGCCCTGTGATGAGGTGGCGACTTGTCCAGGGTGTACCCCGCCTTCCGCCCGATTGTAGCTGAGATAGGCGCCAGCGCCCCCCGCGACCCCAAAAGGGAATAAGCGGTAGAAAATGGATGGATGGAAGTTGCACCTGCTGAAAATGCACAATAAAGAAGGAAAAAAACATATATTAGTCGCACTGGAGTATAAGTCACACCTGCCAAAAATGCATAATAGTGAATTAGTGAAGTGAATTATATTTATATAGCGCTTTTCTCTAGTGACTCAAAGCGCTTTACATAGTGAAACCCAATATCTAAGTTACATTTAAACCAGTGTGTGTGGCACTGGGAGCAGGTGGGTAAAGTGCCTTGCCCAAGGACACAACGGCAGTGACTAGGATGGCGGAGGCGGGAATCGAACCTGCAACCCTCAAGTTGCTGGCACGGCCACTCTACCAAACGAGCCATGCCGCCCCATAATAAAAAAGGGGAAAAACATATACAGTATAAGGCGCTCTGGAGTATAAGTCGCACCTGCCGAAAACGCATAATAAAGAAGGAAAAAACATATATAAGTCGCACCTGCCAAAAATGCATAATAAAGAAGGGAAAAACATATATAAGTCGCTCTGGAGTATAAGTCGCACCTGCCAAAAACGCATAATAAAGAAGGAAAAAAACATACACAAGTCGCTCTGGAGTATAAGCCGCACCTGCCGAAAATGCATAATAAAGAAGCGAAAAAAAATATAAGTCGAAAATGCATAACAAAGAAGGGAAAAACATATATAAGTCGCTCTGGAGTATAAGTCGCACCTGCCGAAAATGCATAATAAAGAAGGGAAAAAACATATATAAGTCGCTTTGGAATATAAGTCGCACCTGCCGAAAATGCTTAATAAAGAAGGGAAAAAACATCTATAAGTCGCTTTGGAGTATAAGTCGCACCTGCCGAAAATGCATAATAAAGAAGGGAAAAAACATATAAGTCGCTCTGGAATATAAGTCGCACCTGCCGAAAACGCATAATAAAGAAGGGGAAAAACATATACGGAATAAGTCGCTCTGGAGTATAAGTCGCACCTGCCGAAAATGCATAATAAAGAAGGAAAAAAACATATAAAAATAAGTCACTCTGGAGTATAAGTCGCACCTGCCAAGAATGCACAAAAAAGATGAAAAAACAAAACAAAAACATATATAAGTCGCACTGGAGTATAAGTCGCACCTGCCGAAAATGCATAATAAAGAAGGAAAAAAACATATATAAGTCGCTCTGGAGTATAAGTCGCACCTGCCGAAAATGCATAATAAAGAAGGGAAAAAACATATATAAGTCGCACCTGCCGAAAATGCATAATGAAGAAGGAAAAAAACATATATAAGTCGCTCTGGAATATAAGTCGCACCTGCCGGAAATGCATAATAAAGAAGGAAAAAAACATATATAAGTCGCTCTGGAGTATAAGTCGCACCCGCCGAAAATGCATAATGAAGAAGGAAAAAAACACATAGAAGTCGCTCTGGAATATAAGTCGCACCTGCCGAAAATGCATAATAAAGAAGGAAAAAACATATATAAGTCGCTCTGGAGTATAAGTCGCACCTGCCGAAAATGCATAACAAAGAAGGGAAAAACATATATAAGTCGCTCTGGAATATAAGTCGCACCTGCCGAAAATGCATAATAAAGAAGGAAAAAAACATATATAACTCGCTCTGGAATATAAGTCGCACCTGCCAAGAATGCATAATAAAGATGGAAAAAAACATATATAAGTCGCACTGGAGTATAAGTTGCACTTGCCGAAAATACATAATAAAGAAGGGAAACAACAAACGTAAGTCGCACTGGAGTATGAGTCGCATTTTTGGGGGAAATTTATTAGATAAAATCCAACAGCAAGAATAGAGATTTGAAAGGCAATTTAAAATAAATAAAGAACAGTGAACAACAGGCTGAATAAGTGTAGGTTATATGAGGCATAAACAACCAACTGCTATGTTAACCTAACATATTATGGTAAGAGTCATTCAAATAACTATAACATATAGAACATGCTATACCTTTACCAAACTATCTGTCACTCCTAATCCATAAATCCCATGAAATCTTCTTCCTCTGTGTCGCTTTTGAACAACTCTGCCAACTCCAAAGGTAGACAATGCGCCGCTTCCTCTTCTATCGGTACGCCGCTTACGTCTTAGTCATCGTCAGTTGCAGTTCCAATTATCCCAGCCTTTCTGAATCCGGACAGGATGGTTTGGTTTGTCACTGAAGCCCGTGCCTTGTCCATCCATCCAATGACATCCAGAAAAGTTGCATGGCTTTTTGTGCCATTTTTCTTCAGTCCTTCTCACTTTTTATAATTTAGCGCCAATGTTGAAATGATGGAAGTAGTAGCAGGTAGCATCTTTTTTCCCCACATTGCACTTCTGCCATGACCCGCCTCCGCCAAATCTTCATTGGTTGACGTGTGTGTGACGATTGCTAATACTAGTCACTTACGTGAATGGGATAAATAGTATTATTTGATATTTTGCGGTAATGTGTTAATAATTTCACACATAAGTCGCTCCGGAGTATAAGTCGCACCGCCGGCCAAACTATGAAAAAAACTGCTACTTATAGTCCGGAAAATACGGTAAATCATAGTCCCAATGAAATTGCATCTAATAGACAATGTCTCATTTGTGGTGACATCTATCAACATGAGGGATTTTTCTAATTGACTGTGTGTCGCTTTTAAAAGTGCTCCCTTTCTGGTCAACATATGAAATAACTAGTGTGCGTAAAAATGTGAAGTGCTCCCCCTCTGGCCAACATGTGTAAGGAATTGAAATGCGCCACCTTTGGCCAAAATTAATTTAAACAAATAAATAAATATGTATATAGAGACATATTGTAATAATGTGAAGTAAATAATGAAGATTAAAAATCAATTACAAACAAAACAATTATTACTAAATGCTTATATTTTTTATATTTACATAGTATGTATATGTTAATGCTGTAAATACAAATCTTTATCTATCTAGAAAGGGTGGTCCTAAAGGTCTCAGGTCTCAAGAAGGTAACAAATACAAGAGTTTATGTGTTTTAATTTAGTATGAGCATGTTACAACAGGGGTGTCCTAACTTTTTCCACAGAGGACTGAAAAATGAAATCATGCGGAGCCATTTTGATATTTTCCATTCTCCAAAACAATACAATATTTAGATTTTTTTTTTTAACCTAAAGCGGTCCCCTCAAGTTTAGTCTTGAGGACCCGGAAGTGTCTGAGTCATAAAAATGTAAAAAAATAAATCATATATTATTTAATTTTTTTCCAACACCTAAGACTAACTTCAGATCTATTTGAAGACATAAAGTTTATTTTATTGGGTTTTTTTGTGTGTTATGGCTACACAAGTGCAGCTGGGAAAGGCTCCAGCCCACACGAGAGGGACAAGCAGTAGAAAAGCAATGGATGGAAGTTTTCTGTCCTTTTTCTTAAAGATTTTTTTTATTTTTTTATGGCAAAAACACAAAATATGCAGTATTTCCCTGCAAAAGTGTAATATTTGATGTGAAATAAATGGATCCTTCGATATGTCAGTAATGTATGAGAACATTATTATATTTTGAATAATGACAGTTTTAAAGACACAAACAAAACACTAAAATTCAGAGATCCAAGTGTTAAAAAGAAGTCATACATTTATTAGTTTTTACTTTCAACACATAAATCTCTACATTAACTTTACAAATCGTAAATCAAATTTGTTGATTATCATTTTTTTGGTTTGTTTTATCCCCTTTTTGCCAAAGAAACACAAAAAATAGGCAAGATTATCCCACAAAATATTAAATAAAAATAATGAATGACCTTAAATATGTCAATAAGTCATAACAACATTGATTTGAATTCAATATTATTTTTCGCGCAATGACAGTTTTTAAGAAAAAAAAATCCCACTAAAATTCTCAGAGATCCAAAAGTGTTAAAAAGGAGTCGTATGTTACTTTTTTACTTTCAACACTTAAATCTCTACATGAACTTTAAGATCTATTTGTCGATTAAGATTTTTCGTAGGTTTTTTTTTTTGGTTTGTTTACTGTCCTTTTTGTCAAAGAAATACCCAAAATATGCAATATTTTCCCCCAAAATATTACATAGAATATTAAATGACCTTAAATAGCTCCAATCAAAAATTCCACTTTTAAATACTTTGAGGGAAAATATTGCATGTTTTTTGTTTGCTATCTGCAAAACAATTGTACCTTTTAAAAAGGGCATAAAACAAACATAAAAACTTTTACTTGACAGATGTTGAAGTTGATCTAGAGACTTAAGTGTTGAAAGTTTAAAAAATGAAATTAAATTAATAAAAAATACTTATGTTGAACACTTTTATGAGTGGGACCCTTTTGGATCACCAAGAATCTCAGTGAGATTTTATTAAAAAATGTTATTGCTCAAAAAATAATAATGAATGAAAAAATTGTGTTATATATTATTTACATATTTAAGCTTTACTTCAAATCAAAAATTCCACTTTGAAATATCTTTTGGGGAAAATATTGCATATTTTGTGTTTGCTATCTTAAAAACAATATTTTTTTGTACCAAAAAGGGCTTAAAACAAACATAATAACTTTTAATCGACAGATAGAACTGAAGTTGATCGAAAGTATTGAAAGTAAAAAATAAAAAAAAAGAGAGACTTATTTTGAACACTTTGATGAGCGGGGACCTTTTTGGGTCCCTAGGAATCTCAGTGAGATTTTATTAAAACAAATTAATCCCTCAAACAAATAATAATGAATTAAAACATTTTGTTATAAGTTATTGACATATGTACGCTTCATCTCAAATCAAATGTTCCACTTTAAAATATTTTTGGTAGGAAAATTATTTTATATTTTGTGTTTTTGCAATAAAACTGGGTTTTGACAAAGGGCATAACACACACACACACACACACACATATATATATATATATATATATATATATATATATATATCCATCCATTTTCTACCGCTTATTCCCTTTCGGGGTCTCGGGAGGCGCTGGCGCCTATCTCAGCTACAATCGGGCGGAAGGCGGGGTACACCCTGGACAAGTCGCCACCTCATCGCAGGGCCAACACATATATACATATATGTATGTATATAAAACCGACAGAAATGAAGTTAAGTGTTGAATTAAAAAAATGTATATTAGACTTATTTTTAACACTTTTATGAGTGAGACCCTTCTGTGTCCCGAGGACCAAACTAGGTGGGAGATCGAAAGGTAAAAAACATTTTGTATTGTTTTTGAAAAGGAAGAAAATGAAAATGGCCCCGCATGATTTAATTTTTCAGTGTGTGACCCTCAGAGGAAAAAGTCTGGACACCCCTGAGTAATAGTCGCGCTGGAAAGTGAGCTGATAGTTTGAGTTTGTCGACTATCAACTCTCAATCATGGGACTTGGGTTACGGAAGAGGAGGTTTTGAAAGGGGAATGGAACCATCAACCAGTCAGCAAATGTTTCCCCTGCAGCTAAACCAGCAGTCCAAGCTCCCACCGAGTTCCAGGGGACATCTTTGACTCCCACCGACATCTCCTTCACCTGGCAGCCTCCTGCCACGCCCATCACGGGCTACTACGTCACCTACTCAGAGCCCAGGGCCACGCCCAGGGAGCTGAAGCCCCGCCCCCACGCCGGCCAGAACTACGCCACCATTTCT
Organism: Nerophis ophidion; assembly: GCF_033978795.1. NCBI lineage: Eukaryota > Metazoa > Chordata > Actinopteri > Syngnathiformes > Syngnathidae > Nerophis > Nerophis ophidion. The sequence continues at coordinate 39,788,974 of NC_084635.1, read as the reverse complement.
GGTATGTTTGTTTGGACTTGTGTAGCTAGTTAGTAGGTGTCACATGACTGTGGGCAGGTCTAGTTAATAAGTATGTGTCACATGACTCTCTGTGGGCAGGTCTAGTTAATAAGTATGTGTCACATGACTCTGTGGGCAGGTCTAGTTAATAAGTATGTGTCACATGACTCTGTGGGCAGGTCTAGTTAATAAGTACGTGTCACATGACTGTGGGCAGGTCTAGTTAATAAGTATGTGTCACATGACTCTATGGGCAGGTCTAGTTAATAAGTATGTGTCACATGACTGTGGGCAGGTCTAGTTAATAAGTATGTGTCACATGACTCTGTGGGCAGGTCTAGTTAATAAGTATGTGTCACATGACTCTGTGGGCAGGTCTAGTTAATAAGTATGTGTCACATGACTGTGGGCAGGTCTAGTTAATAAGTATGTGTCACATGACTCTGTGGGCAGGTCTAGTTAATAAGTATGTGTCACATGACTCTGAGCAGGTCTAGTTAATAAGTATGTGTCACATGACTCTGTGGGCAGGTCTAGTTAATAAGTATGTGTCACATGACTCTGAGCAGGTCTAGTTAATAAGTATGTGTCACATGACTGTGGGCAGGTCTAGTTAATAAGTATGTGTCACATGACTGTGGGCAGGTCTAGTTAATAAGTATGTGTCACATGACTGTGGGCAGGTCTAGTTAATAAGTATGTGTCACATGACTCTATGGGCAGGTCTAGTTAATAAGTATGTGTCACATGACTGTGGGCAGGTCTAGTTAATAAGTATGTGTCACATGACTCTGTGGGCAGGTCTAGTTAATAAGTATGTGTCACATGACTCTGTGGGCAGGTCTAGTTAATAAGTATGTGTCACATGACTGTGGGCAGGTCTAGTTAATAAGTATGTGTCACATGACTCTGTGGGCAGGTCTAGTTAATAAGTATGTGTCACATGACTGTGGGCAGGTCTAGTTAATAAGTATGTGTCACATGACTCTGTGGGCAGGTCTAGTTAATAAGTATGTGTCACATGACTGTGGGCAGGTCTAGTTAATAAGTATGTGTCACATGACTCTGTGGGCAGGTCTAGTTAATAAGTATGTGTCACATGACTGTGGGCAGGTCTAGTTAATAAGTATGTGTCACATGACTCTGGGCAGGTCTAGTTAATAAGTATGTGTCACATGACTGTGGGCAGGTCTAGTTAATAAGTATGTGTCACATGACTCTGGGCAGGTCTAGTTAATAAGTATGTGTCACATGACTGTGGGCAGGTCTAGTTAATAAGTATGTGTCACATGACTGTGGGCAGGTCTAGTTAATAAGTATGTGTCACATGACTGTGGGCAGGTCTAGTTAATAAGTATGTGTCACATGACTCTGTGGGCAGGTCTAGTTAATAAGTACGTGTCACATGACTCTCTGTGGGCAGGTCTAGTTAATAAGTATGTGTCACATGACTGTGGGCAGGTCTAGTTAATAAGTACGTGTCACATGACTCTGAGCAGGTCTAGTTAATAAGTACGTGTCACATGACTGTGGGCAGGTCTAGTTAATAAGTATGTGTCACATGACTGTGGGCAGGTCTAGTTAATAAGTATGTGTCACATGACTCTATGGGCAGGTCTAGTTAATAAGTATGTGTCACATGACTGTGGGCAGGTCTAGTTAATAAGTATGTGTCACATGACTCTATGGGCAGGTCTAGTTAATAAGTATGTGTCACATGACTCTGTGGGCAGGTCTAGTTAATAAGTATGTGTCACATGACTGTGGGCAGGTCTAGTTAATAAGTATGTGTCACATGACTCTGTGGGCAGGTCTAGTTAATAAGTATGTGTCACATGACTCTGTGGGCAGGTCTAGTTAATAAGTATGTGTCACATGACTCTGTGGGCAGGTCTAGTTAATAAGTATGTGTCACATGACTGTGGGCAGGTCTAGTTAATAAGTATGTGTCACATGACTCTATGGGCAGGTCTAGTTAATAAGTATGTGTCACATGACTGTGGGCAGGTCTAGTTAATAAGTATGTGTCACATGACTGTGGGCAGGTCTAGTTAATAAGTATGTGTCACATGACTCTGTGGGCAGGTCTAGTTAATAAGTATGTGTCACATGACTCTGTGGGCAGGTCTAGTTAATAAGTACGTGTCACATGACTCTGTGGGCAGGTCTAGTTAATAAGTATGTGTCACATGACTCTGTGGGCAGGTCTAGTTAATAAGTACGTGTCACATGACTGTGGGCAGGTCTAGTTAATAAGTATGTGTCACATGACTCTGTGGGCAGGTCTAGTTAATAAGTACGTGTCACATGACTCTGTGGGCAGGTCTAGTTAATAAGTATGTGTCACATGACTCTGTGGGCAGGTCTAGTTAATAAGTATGTGTCACATGACTCTCTGTGGGCAGGTCTAGTTAATAAGTATGTGTCACATGACTGTGGGCAGGTCTAGTTAATAAGTATGTGTCACATGACTGTGGGCAGGTCTAGTTAATAAGTATGTGTCACATGACTCTGTGGGCAGGTCTAGTTAATAAGTATGTGTCACATGACTCTGTGGGCAGGTCTAGTTAATAAGTATGTGTCACATGACTCTGTGGGCAGGTCTAGTTAATAAGTATGTGTCACATGACTCTGTGGGCAGGTCTAGTTAATAAGTATGTGTCACATGACTGTGGGCAGGTCTAGTTAATAAGTATGTGTCACATGACTCTGTGGGCAGGTCTAGTTAATAAGTATGTGTCACATGACTCTCTGTGGGCAGGTCTAGTTAATAAGTATGTGTCACATGACTGTGGGCAGGTCTAGTTAATAAGTATGTGTCACATGACTCTGTGGGCAGGTCTAGTTAATAAGTATGTGTCACATGACTCTCTGTGGGCAGGTCTAGTTAATAGGTATGTGTCACATGACTGTGGGCAGGTCTAGTTAATAAGTATGTGTCACATGACTCTGTGGGCAGGTCTAGTTAATAAGTATGTGTCACATGACTGTGGGCAGGTCTAGTTAAGTATGTGTCACATGACTCTGTGGGCAGGTCTAGTTAATAAGTATGTGTCACATGACTCTGTGGGCAGGTCTAGTTAATAAGTATGTGTCACATGACTGTGGGCAGGTCTAGTTAATAAGTATGTGTCACATGACTCTGTGGGCAGGTCTAGTTAATAAGTATGTGTCACATGACTCTGGGCAGGTCTAGTTAATAAGTATGTGTCACATGACTCTCTGTGGGCAGGTCTAGTTAATAAGTATGTGTCACATGACTCTGGGCAGGTCTAGTTAATAAGTACGTGTCACATGACTCTCTGTGGGCAGGTCTAGTTAATAAGTATGTGTCACATGACTGTGGGCAGGTCTAGTTAATAAGTATGTGTCACATGACTGTGGGCAGGTCTAGTTAATAAGTATGTGTCACATGACTGTGGGCAGGTCTAGTTAATAAGTATGTGTCACATGACTCTATGGGCAGGTCTAGTTAATAAGTATGTGTCACATGACTGTGGGCAGGTCTAGTTAATAAGTATGTGTCACATGACTCTATGGGCAGGTCTAGTTAATAAGTATGTGTCACATGACTCTGTGGGCAGGTCTAGTTAATAAGTATGTGTCACATGACTGTGGGCAGGTCTAGTTAATAAGTATGTGTCACATGACTCTGTGGGCAGGTCTAGTTAATAAGTATGTGTCACATGACTGTGGGCAGGTCTAGTTAATAAGTATGTGTCACATGACTCTGTGGGCAGGTCTAGTTAATAAGTATGTGTCACATGACTGTGGGCAGGTCTAGTTAATAAGTATGTGTCACATGACTCTGTGGGCAGGTCTAGTTAATAAGTATGTGTCACATGACTGTGGGCAGGTCTAGTTAATAAGTACGTGTCACATGACTCTGTGGGCAGGTCTAGTTAATAAGTATGTGTCACATGACTGTGGGCAGGTCTAGTTAATAAGTACGTGTCACATGACTCTGTGGGCAGGTCTAGTTAATAAGTATGTGTCACATGACTCTGTGGGCAGGTCTAGTTAATAAGTATGTGTCACATGACTCTGTGGGCAGGTCTAGTTAATAAGTACGTGTCACATGACTGTGGGCAGGTCTAGTTAATAAGTATGTGTCACATGACTCTGTGGGCAGGTCTAGTTAATAAGTACGTGTCACATGACTCTGTGGGCAGGTCTAGTTAATAAGTATGTGTCACATGACTCTGTGGGCAGGTCTAGTTAATAAGTATGTGTCACATGACTCTCTGTGGGCAGGTCTAGTTAATAAGTATGTGTCACATGACTGTGGGCAGGTCTAGTTAATAAGTATGTGTCACATGACTGTGGGCAGGTCTAGTTAATAAGTATGTGTCACATGACTCTGTGGGCAGGTCTAGTTAATAAGTATGTGTCACATGACTCTCTGTGGGCAGGTCTAGTTAATAAGTATGTGTCACATGACTGTGGGCAGGTCTAGTTAATAAGTATGTGTCACATGACTCTGTGGGCAGGTCTAGTTAATAAGTATGTGTCACATGACTGGGCAGGTCTAGTTAATAAGTATGTGTCACATGACTCTGAGCAGGTCTAGTTAATAAGTATGTGTCACATGACTGTGGGCAGGTCTAGTTAATAAGTATGTGTCACATGACTCTATGGGCAGGTCTAGTTAATAAGTATGTGTCACATGACTGTGGGCAGGTCTAGTTAATAAGTATGTGTCACATGACTCTGTGGGCAGGTCTAGTTAATAAGTATGTGTCACATGACTCTGTGGGCAGGTCTAGTTAATAAGTATGTGTCACATGACTGTGGGCAGGTCTAGTTAATAAGTATGTGTCACATGACTCTGTGGGCAGGTCTAGTTAATAAGTATGTGTCACATGACTCTGAGCAGGTCTAGTTAATAAGTATGTGTCACATGACTCTGTGGGCAGGTCTAGTTAATAAGTATGTGTCACATGACTCTGAGCAGGTCTAGTTAATAAGTATGTGTCACATGACTGTGGGCAGGTCTAGTTAATAAGTATGTGTCACATGACTCTATGGGCAGGTCTAGTTAATAAGTATGTGTCACATGACTGTGGGCAGGTCTAGTTAATAAGTATGTGTCACATGACTCTGTGGGCAGGTCTAGTTAATAAGTATGTGTCACATGACTCTGTGGGCAGGTCTAGTTAATAAGTATGTGTCACATGACTGTGGGCAGGTCTAGTTAATAAGTATGTGTCACATGACTCTGTGGGCAGGTCTAGTTAATAAGTATGTGTCACATGACTGTGGGCAGGTCTAGTTAATAAGTATGTGTCACATGACTCTGTGGGCAGGTCTAGTTAATAAGTATGTGTCACATGACTCTATGGGCAGGTCTAGTTAATAAGTATGTGTCACATGACTCTGTGGGCAGGTCTAGTTAATAAGTATGTGTCACATGACTGTGGGCAGGTCTAGTTAATAAGTATGTGTCACATGACTCTGTGGGCAGGTCTAGTTAATAAGTATGTGTCACATGACTGTGGGCAGGTCTAGTTAATAAGTATGTGTCACATGACTCTGTGGGCAGGTCTAGTTAATAAGTATGTGTCACATGACTGTGGGCAGGTCTAGTTAATAAGTATGTGTCACATGACTCTGTGGGCAGGTCTAGTTAATAAGTATGTGTCACATGACTGTGGGCAGGTCTAGTTAATAAGTACGTGTCACATGACTCTGTGGGCAGGTCTAGTTAATAAGTATGTGTCACATGACTGTGGGCAGGTCTAGTTAATAAGTACGTGTCACATGACTCTGTGGGCAGGTCTAGTTAATAAGTATGTGTCACATGACTCTGTGGGCAGGTCTAGTTAATAAGTATGTGTCACATGACTCTGTGGGCAGGTCTAGTTAATAAGTACGTGTCACATGACTGTGGGCAGGTCTAGTTAATAAGTATGTGTCACATGACTCTGTGGGCAGGTCTAGTTAATAAGTACGTGTCACATGACTCTGTGGGCAGGTCTAGTTAATAAGTATGTGTCACATGACTCTGTGGGCAGGTCTAGTTAATAAGTATGTGTCACATGACTCTCTGTGGGCAGGTCTAGTTAATAAGTATGTGTCACATGACTGTGGGCAGGTCTAGTTAATAAGTATGTGTCACATGACTGTGGGCAGGTCTAGTTAATAAGTATGTGTCACATGACTCTGTGGGCAGGTCTAGTTAATAAGTATGTGTCACATGACTCTCTGTGGGCAGGTCTAGTTAATAAGTATGTGTCACATGACTGTGGGCAGGTCTAGTTAATAAGTATGTGTCACATGACTCTGTGGGCAGGTCTAGTTAATAAGTATGTGTCACATGACTGTGGGCAGGTCTAGTTAATAAGTATGTGTCACATGACTCTGTGGGCAGGTCTAGTTAATAAGTATGTGTCACATGACTGTTGGCAGGTCTAGTTAATAAGTATGTGTCACATGACTGTGGGCAGGTCTAGTTAATAAGTATGTGTCACATGACTCTGTGGGCAGGTCTAGTTAATAAGTATGTGTCACATGACTGTGGGCAGGTCTAGTTAATAAGTATGTGTCACATGACTCTGTGGGCAGGTCTAGTTAATAAGTATGTGTCACATGACTGGGCAGGTCTAGTTAATAAGTATGTGTCACATGACTCTGTGGGCAGGTCTAGTTAATAAGTATGTGTCACATGACTCTGTGGGCAGGTCTAGTTAATAAGTATGTGTCACATGACTCTGTGGGCAGGTCTAGTTAATAAGTATGTGTCACATGACTCTGTGGGCAGGTCTAGTTAATAAGTATGTGTCACATGACTCTGTGGGCAGGTCTAGTTAATAAGTATGTGTCACATGACTGTGGGCAGGTCTAGTTAATAAGTATGTGTCACATGACTGTGGGCAGGTCTAGTTAATAAGTATGTGTCACATGACTCTGTGGGCAGGTCTAGTTAATAAGTATGTGTCACATGACTCTGTGGGCAGGTCTAGTTAATAAGTACGTGTCACATGACTGTGGGCAGGTCTAGTTAATAAGTATGTGTCACATGACTCTGTGGGCAGGTCTAGTTAATAAGTATGTGTCACATGACTCTGTGGGCAGGTCTAGTTAATAAGTATGTGTCACATGACTCTCTGTGGGCAGGTTTGAAACCCGCGACTGAGTACATCATCAAGATTGTGGCCATCCAGAACACGCAGAGAAGTCCTCCTCTGGAGGGCAGAATCAGGACTCGTGAGTATTCATCATCCATGTTTACACATCAGAGATGGGTATGTCGTGAATCGCAGATGGGGATTAATCATGATTATTCACAGATATTATTCATGATTAATCATATATACATGGATAATAGTCATGATTAATCGCAGATAGACATTAATCTTGATTAATCACGGATATAGAAAGACAATCAAAAAATAATCGCAGATAAACATTAATCATGATTATTGTTTATCTGCAATTAATGACTAATCACAGTTGTACAGTAATCATAATTAATCGCAGATAGACAATCAAGATGAATCGTAGATAGATGTTCATCCTGATTAATAGCGTCGTGATGAGAGTAACTTTGATTAATCACAGACAAATGTACATAAATCATGATTAATCACTGAGACAATCATGATTAATTGCAGATAGATGGACATTAATCAGGATTAATAACAGATAGACATTGATTATTATTAATCGCTGATACACATTGCATATGATTAATCGCAGATAGAAATTAATCTTGATTAATTGCGGCTAGATGACAGTAATGGTTAATCAAATAGATCAATCAATCAATCAATGTTTACTTATATAGCCCTAAATCACTAGTGTCTCAAAGGGCTGCACAAACCACCACGACATCCTCGGTAGGCCCACATAGGGGCAAGGAAAACTCACACCCAGTGGGACGTCGGTGACAATAATGACTATGAGAACCTTAGAGAGGAGGAAAGCAATGGATGTCGAGCGGATCTAACAGGATACTGTGAAAGTTCAATCCACAATGGATACAACACAGTCGCGAGAGTCCAGTCCAAAGAGGATCCAAGACACAGCAGCGAGAGTCCCGTTCACAGCGGAGCCAGCAGGAAACCATCCCAAGCGTAGGCGGACCAGCAGCGCAGAGATGTCCCCAGCCGATACACAGGCGAGCAGTACATGGCCACCGGATCGGACCGGACCCCCTCCACACGGGAGAGTGGGACATAGAAGAAAAAGAAAAGAAACGGCAGATCAACTGGTCTAAAAAGGGAGTCTATTTAAAGGCTATAGTATACAAATGAGTTTTAAGGTGAGACTTAAATGCTTCTACTGAGGTGGCATCGCGAACTGTTACCGGGAGGGTATTCCAGAGTACTGGAGCCCGAACGGAAAACGCTCTATAGCCCGCAGACTTTTTTTGGGCTTTGGGAATCACTAATAAGCCGGAGTCCTTTGAACGCAGATTTCTTGCCGGGACATATGGTACAATACAATCGGCAAGATAAGATGGAGCTAGACCGTGTAGTATTTTATACGTAAGTAGTAAAACCTTAAAGTCACATCTTAAGTGCACAGGAAGCCAGTGCAGGTGAGCCAGTATAGGTATATATGTATGTATATATGTATATAAAGGTATATACAGTACAGGTATATATGTATGTATATATGTATATAAAGGTATATACAGTACAGGCGTAATGTGATCAAACTTTCTTGTTCTTGTCAAAAGTCTAGCAGCCGCATTTTGTACCAACTGTAATCTTTTAATGCTAGACATGGGGAGACCCGAAAATAATACGTTACAGTAGTCGAGGCGAGACGTAACAAACGCATGGATAATGATCTCAGCGTCTTTAGTGGACAGAATGGAGCGAATTTTAGCGATGTTACGGAGATGAAAGAAGGCCGTTTTAGTAACGCTTTTAATGTGTGCCTCAAAGGAGAGAGTTGGGTCGAAGATAATACCCAGATTCTTTACCGTGTCGCCTTGTTTAATTGTTTGGTTGTCAAATGTTAGAGTTGTATTATTAAATAGAGTTCGGTGTCTAGCAGGACCGATAATCAGCATTTCCGTTTTTTTGGCGTTGAGTTGCAAAAAGTTAGCGGACATCCATTGTTTAATTTCATTAAGACACGCCTCCAGCTGACTACAATCCGGCGTGTTGGTCAGCTTTAGGGGCATGTAGAGTTGGGTGTCATCAGCATAACAGTGAAAGCTAATACCGTATTTGCGTATGATGTCACCTAGCGGCAGCATGTAGATGCTGAAGAGTGCAGGGCCAAGGACCGAACCCTGGGGAACTCCACACGTTACCTTAACGTAGTCCGAGGTCACATTGTTATGGGAGACACACTGCATCCTATCAGTAAGATAAGAGTTAAACCAAGACAGGGTTAAGTCTGACATACCAATTCGTGTTTTGATACGCTCTAATAAAATATTATGATCGACGGTATCGAAAGCAGCGCTAAGATCGAGGAGCAGCAACATAGATGACGCATCAGAATCCATCGTTAGCAATAGATCATTAGTCATTTTTGCGAGGGCTGTCTCCGTGGAGTGATTTGCCCTGAAACCGGATTGAAAGGTTTCACATAGATTGTTAGACGCTAAGTGTTCATTTAACTGCTCCGCAACAATTTTTTCAAGGATTTTTGAAATAAAGGGAAGGTGAGACACCGGTCGGTAATTTACCATGAGGTCAGGATCGAGGTTAGGTCTTTTAAGAAGAGGATGAATAACTGCTTTTTTGAATGCTAGGGGAACAGTGCCCGAGGAGAGTGATAAGTTTATAATATTTAGCACTGATGGACCTAATAATACAAAGAGCTCCTTGATCAGTTTCCCAGGAAGAGGGTCAAGTAAACATGTTGTCTGTTTTATTCCATTTACACGTTGTAACAATTCCTCTAATGTTATTTCCTCAAAACGAGAGAAATTATTTTGGAGGGCAGTATCCGCCGTATATACAATCGTGTCAGTGTTAATAGAACCCCGTTGTAGCTGGGACGCATTGTCTTTAATCTCCTTTCTAATGACTTCAATTTTCTTACTAAAGAATTGCATAAAGTCATCAGCTGAGTGGGTTGAGCTACTGGAAGGAGTCCCTTGTTGGGTTAGCGATGCTACCGTACTAAACAAAAATTTAGGATCGTTTTTATTACGGTGGATGAGATTTGAGTAATATTTAGCTTTAGCTAAGGTAAGCATGCGTTTATAAGTTATTAAACCATCACTCCATGCTTGATGGTGCACCTCAAGTTTAGTCGTGCGCCATTTGCGTTCCAGCTTTCTACATAATAATTTCTGAGCTCTAGTTTCTTCTGTAAACCACGGGGTGCGCTTTTTTGGAGCCTTTTTTAACTTTAGCGGTGCTATGTTATCAATGGTTTCGCGCAGGGCGTCGTTAAAGTTGTTAGTGAGGTTATCAATAGAGCCCACATACTTTGGGAATGGTGCCATTACCGAGGGCAGTAGGTCAGCAAGAGCTGTCGTTGTGGCTGTATTAATGTTGCGGCTGCTATAGCAGTTATTATTATTATTAGTTTGACGAACATGCGTCTGAACCTCGAATTTTATAAGGTAATGATCGGACAATACTTTAGTATACGGGAGTATCGTAACTTTTGAAACGGTGATGCCCCTGACAAGCACTAGGTCTATCGTATTACCGTTGCGATGCGTGGGTTCATTTATTATTTGTGTGAGACCACAGCTATCAATTACAGTCTGGAGCGCTACGCACGGTGGGTCCGATGGGGTATTCATATGGATATTAAAGTCCCCCATTATGATTATATTATCGGCGTGTGTCACTAGATCAGCAACGAACTCTGAGAATTCATTGATAAAGTCCGAATAGGGCCCTGGGGGGCGGTAGATAACAGCCAGGTGTAGAGGCAGCGGTGTGACAGACCTCATAGTAAGCACCTCAAACGATTTATATTTATTATTTATGTTAGGACTAAGGTTAAAGTTTTCGTTGTATATTAGTGCGACCCCCCCACCCCTTTTGAGCGGACGGGCAATATGCGCATGTGTAAAGTTAGGAGGACATGCCTCATTTAGCGCAAAAAAGTCGTTTGGTTTAAGCCAGGTTTCGCTGAGTTCGATGACGTTAAGATTGTTGTCTCTGATAATATCATTAACTAACAACGTTTTAGGAGACAATGATCTTATGTTTAAAAAACCTATATTATAGGTAGTGGGCTGTTTTAGGGAGTTTTTGATCAAATTATCCGTAGTAGCAATATTAATAATGTTGTGTTTATTATGCCCAGTGCATTTAGTATAGTTACGACCATATCTAGGAATTGATACGACAGGAATTTTCCGATTGTTTGATTGTTGCTTTGATAAACTGCACGCATCATGGTTAGCCACCTCAGTAACGGGGATTTTCCGATTGTTTGTTTGTTGCTTTGATAAACTGCACGCATCATAGTTAGCCTCCTCAGTAACGGGGATTTTCCGATTGTTTGTTTGTTGCTTTGATAAACTGCACGCATCATAGTTAGCCTCCTCAGTAACGGGGATTTTCCGATTGTTTGTTTGTTGCTTTGATAAACTGCACGCATCATAGTTAGCCACCTCAGTAAAACACATGTCCAATTCTGAAACACTCAAAGCAGAAAAAACTTGTTCTAATTTAACAGACTCCTTACCCAGACCAGTAGTCTCGCATTTTCCATCTAAATCCGTCTTCGGGATGGAGGAAAGTGGTGTTCTGTGGGGATTAGCCTTCTGCTTTGTTTTTAGCCCCGCTCGGCATCCGCGTTTCCGATCACACCGTTGGCGTCTGCTCCGTAGACGGCCCCCGCTGCTACTAGACTCCCCTGCTTCACAGGCCGCTGGATGTAGCCGCCGACGTATTCCCATGCTAGTTAGCAAGTCTAGCACGCAAGTGTCTATCAGTCCAAAACGGCCCGATATGTCCACATCCAGAAGTGTCTGGCGGTCGTACGTGATCACGGAGTGACCACGATGTGAGCCAGCCATAAAGTTTGTGGAATTGTCCGGTATTTCTGCCAAATGTTCCATCTTTAGCAGGAGCTCCTCGAGAGCGCAGCCCGTCCAGGCGCCGCCATCTTCATGATTAATCTCAGTTATACAGTAATCATGATTAATCACATATAGACGTTAACCAAGTTTAATCGCAGATGGATGTTTATCATGATTAATTACAGACAGATGTACTTTAATCATGATTAATTGCAGATAGATAAACATTAATCCGGAATAATAACAAATAGACATTGATCATTTTTAATCGCAGATAGACATTAATCTTTGATTAATTGTGGTTAGATGGCAGTAATCATGATTAATCAGATAGATGGACATTAATTATTAATAATGTCTATTTGGAACTTAATGATTAATTGCATTTATACAGTAATCATGATTAATCACAGATACAGTAAACATCAAGCAAGATTAATCGCAGATAGATGTTAATCATGATTAATCGCAGCTTGATGACAGTAGTCATGATTAATCACAGACAGATGTACATTAATCAGGATTAATAACAGATAAACATAATCAGGATTAATCACAGACAGATGTACATTATTCAGGATTAATAACAAATAGACATGATCATGATCAATCATAGACATATGTACATTAATCATGATTATTAACAGAGACATAATCATGATTAATCACAGATATATGTACATTAATCATGATTAATACCATATATGTACATTAACCATGATTAATAACAGATAGACATAATCATTATTAATCACAGACATATGTACATTAATCATGATTATAACAGATAGACATAATCATGATTAATCACAGACAGATGTATAAATGTACAGTAATCGGGATTAATGGCAGATAAATGTTAATCATGAATAATCGCAGCTTGATGAAAGTAATCATGATTATTAACGGATAGACATAATCATGATTAATCATAGACAGATGTACATTAATCATTATTAATAACAGATGGACATAATCATGACTAATCACAGACAGATGTATATTAATCATGATTAATAACAGATGGACATAATCATGACTAATCACAGACAGATGTATATTAATCATGATTAATAACAGATGGACATAATCATGACTAATCACAGACAGATGTATATTAATCATGATTAATAACAGATGGACGTAATCATGAATATCACAGACAGATGTAAAGTAATGATGATTAATAACAGATAGACATAATCATGAATCATCACAGATCTATGTACATGAATCATGATTAATAATAGACAGACAGAATCATGATTAATCACAGACAGATGTACAGTAATCAAGATTAATGGCAGATAGATGTTAATCATGAATAATCGCAGCTTGATGACAGTAATCAAGATTAATGGCAGATAGATGTTAATCATGATTAATCACAGGCATATGTACATGAATAATGATTAATAACTGATAGACATAATCATGATTAATCATAGACAGATGTACATTAATCAGGATTAATAACAAATGGACATAATCATGACTAATCACAGACAGATGTTTATTAACAGTTAACATTAACAGTGCAATACGTTTTCATAACATGGTCACTACTGCCTACTATGTCTTGTTATATTCTTATTTTACTGTTATATTGTTATTCCCATTGTTTTTATTCTTTTTGTAATATTTCTCTATTTTGTTTCCTTTTAAACCCCCATTATTTACTTTTTTTTTTAATTGATCTCAACTCTGTACACTGCTGCTGGAATTTTAATTTTCCTGAAGGAATCAATAAAGTACTATCTATCTATTTATCTATTAATCATGATTAATAACAGATAGACGTAATCATGAATATCACAGACAGATGTACAGCAATGATGATTAATCGCAGATAGACATAATCATGATTCATCACAGATCTATGTACATGAATCATGATTAATAATAGACAGACATAATCATGATTAATCACAGACAGATGTACAGTAATCAAGAGTAATGGCAGATAGATGTTAATCATGAATAATCGCAGCTTGATGACAGTAATCATGATTAATATTGATAGACATAATCATGATTAATCTTAGACCGATGTACAATAATCAGGATTAATAACAGATAGACATAATCATGATTAATCACAGATCTATGTACATGAATCATGATTAATAATAGACAGACATAATCATGATTCATCACAGACAGATGTACATTAATCAGGATTAATAACAGACATAATTATGATTAATCAGAGACAGATGTACAGTAATGATGATTAATAACAGACATAATCATGATTCATCACAGACAGATGTAGATTAATCAGGTTTAATAACAGACATAATCATGATTCATCACAGACAGATGTACATTGATCAGGATTAATAACAGACATAATCATGATTAATCTAAGACTGTAATGACCCCACCACCATGTGCCTCCCTCCACCAGAAGCAGGCTCCTTGCTGCCGGTGCCAGTCCCTCATCGCCCGGGAGACGTGACCGACAGGCTGGACGTGCCAGAACTGGACCTGGGCAACCAGGTCCACCTGGTGGGCACCAACGGGCAGGAGGGTGTGGGCGGGCAGAGCCAGCACGTGGAGTACACCGAGTACAACAACAACAACCACAATGGCGCTCAGGGTCAATGGCCGATGGTCTTCCTTCCTCTGCCCGACGCTGACGGCCGCCGCCAACCTTACGTCAAACTCAACGTGCCGCCTGGCGCCACTTTTCCTAACGAGTCACGTCTCCCCCTGGAGGCCCAGACCAGAACCACACTCTCATGGCAGCCCTACAGTCAGAGCAACGCCTACCTGGTCTCCTGCAACCCCGTCACACACCTGGACGAGCAGATGTTCCAGGTGAGCACGCACCTCACCTGCCACACCTTACTTACCTGCTGTCTGTCACCTGTGACGTCCTCCTCACCTGCTGTCTGTCACCTGTGACGTCCTCCTCACCTGCCACACCTTACTTACCTGCTGTCTGTCACCTGTGACGTCCTCCTCACCTGCTGTCTGTCACCTGTGACGTCCTCCTCACCTGCCACACCTTACTTACCTGCTGTCTGTCACCTGTGACGTCCTCCTCACCTGCTGTCTGTCACCTGTGACGTCCTCCTCACCTGCCACACCTTACTTACCTGCTGTCTGTCACCTGTGACGTCCTCCTCACCTGCCACACCTTACTTACCTGCTGTCTGTCACCTGTGACGTCCTCCTCACCTGCTGTCTGTCACCTGTGACGTCCTCCTCACCTGCCACACCTTACTTACCTGCTGTCTGTCACCTGTGACGTCCTCCTCACCTGCTGTCTGTCACCTGTGACGTCCTCCTCACCTGCCACACCTTACTTACCTGCTGTCTGTCACCTGTGACGTCCTCCTCACCTGCTGTCTGTCACCTGTGACGTCCTCCTCACCTGCCACACCTTACTTACCTGCTGTCTGTCACCTGTGACGTCCTCCTCACCTGCCACACCTTACTTACCTGCTGTCTGTCACCTGTGACGTCTTCCTCACCTGCCACACCTTACTTACCTGCTGGCTGTCACTTCTGACGTCCTCCTCACCTGCCACACCTTACTTACCTGCGTCTGTCACCTGTGCCCAGGTGCGCCTGCCAGGGAGCACCACCACCGCCACGTTGGTGGGACTGACCCAGGGCGCCGACTACCAGGTCCTGGTGGAGGCCCTGAAGGGGGCGCTGAAACACAAAGTCCTGGAACAGACCATCTCTGCTGGGAACACAAGTCAGATATCATTCATACTCGACACAATACTGTCTGATACATGTTGCACTAAGTACATCTGATACCATCTCTGCCGGGAACACAAGTCAGATATCATTCATACTCGACACGATACTGTCTGATACATGTTGCACTAAGTCCATCTAAAACCATCTCTGCTGGGAACACAAGTCCGATATCATACATACTCGACACGATACTGTCTGATGTCTGATACGTGTTGCACTAAATCCATCTGATACCATCTCTGCAGGGAACACAAGTCAGATATCATTCATACTCGTCACGATACTGTCTGATATATGTTGCACTAAGTCCATCTAAAACCATCTCTGCCGGGAACACAAGTCCGATATCATACATACTCAACACGATGCTGTCCGATACATGTTGCACTAAGTCCATCTGATACCATCACTGCCGGGAACACAAGTCTGATATCATTCATACTCGACACGATACAGTCTGATACATGTTGCACTAAGTCCATCTGATACCATCTCTGCTGGGAATACAAGTCTGATATCATTCATATTCGACACGATACTGTCTGATGCATGTGTATTTATAGCTATATACACACATACATATACTGTATATACTTATACATAAATATGTATTCTAAAAACTTACCTATGCATGTGTGTATATTTATATACATATGTTGGCCCTGTGATGAGGTGGCGACTTGTCCAGGGTGTACCCCGCCTTCCGCCCGATTGTAGCTGAGATAGGCGCCAGCACCCCCCGCAACCCCGAAAGGGAATATGCGGTAGAAAATGGATGGATGGATGGATGATATACATTACATACACATATATGTATTATATTGTAAATGTTTACAATATATTTTTATATATTATTGATGTACTTTCTGCTTTAACGTAAACTTTACAAAGAACTTATTTCTTGTTAATCGCTTTGCTGCTAGTTTAGCATGTAACGTGTTTAGCCTTGTCCTCCAGTGATAACACTACATGATAATGATACTTGAGAAGTGTAGTGGACTTTCCGAGTTAGAAGTGATTAATATGAGCTGAGTGGAGCGGCTCCACACTGTGCATGGAGACACCTCATGAGTTGAAGTATCAGCCAGAGGGCATCTGTGTTTGTGATCCACATTAGAAGTTATTCATCAACAATGGCCATCATCTCATTTTTAGAAAAAAATGTGCCAATACTGATCGGTGATGGATCTACTAAGTGATATCATTCCTTTTCACCTTCTTGTTCCTGAAGTTCCAGACGGACTTCCTTCAACGGTCCCTGACGGTCTTCCTGCCACAGACGACGCCTGCTACGATTCTTTCACCGCCACCTACCATGATGTTGGCGCCGAGTGGGAGCGCATGTCTGAGACCGGCTTCAAGCTGTGGTGCAGATGCATGGGTCTGGGCCGAGGACACTTCCGCTGTGACTCCTCCAGTATGTACACTCCCGGGGCTAATGTTAGCATGCCAGCTAAAACATCAACAACATGATGCACATTTTACACTCACTTATCATGTAATTTTAGGGCTAATGTTAGCATACGCTAGCTAAAGTGTTTGGAAAATACATGTCAAATTCTTGGTTCAGTCAGTAAATTAAAGATAATGTGCATGTTCCTGCAGGGTGTTGCCATGACAACGTTCAGTCGGTAAATTAAAGATAATTAAAGATAATGTGGGTCTTCCTGCAGTTTGCCATGACAACGTTCAGTCAGTAAATTAAAGATAATGTGGGTCTTCCTGCAGTGTGTTGCCATGACAACATTCAGTCAGTAAAATAGATGTCGGTGTTGCCATGACAATGTTCAGTAAATTAAAGATAATGTGGGTCTTCCTGCAGTGTGTTGCCATGACAACTTTCAGTCAGTAAATTAAAGATGTTCTGGGTGTTTCTACAGGGTGTTTCCATGACAACGTTCAGTCAGTAAATTAAAGATATGGGTGTTTCTACAGGGTGTTGCCATTACAACGTTCAGTCAGTAAATTAAAGATATGGGTGTTTCTACAGGGTGTTGCCATGACAACGTTCAGTCAGTAAATTAAAGATATGGGTGTTTCTACAGGGTGTTGCCATGACAACGTTCAGTCAGTAAATTAAAGATATGGGTGTTTCTACAGGGTGTTGCCATGACAACGTTCAGTCAGTAAATTAAAGATATGGGTGTTTCTACAGGATGTTGCCATGACAACGTTCAGTCAGTAAAATAAAGATAATTAAAGATAATGTGGGTCTTCCTGCAGTGTGTTGCCATGACAACTTTCAGTCAGTAAATTAAAGATGTTGTGGGTGTTTCTACAGGGTGTTGCCATGACAACGTTCAGTCAGTAAAATAAAGATGTGGGTGTTTCTACAGTGTGTTGCCATGACAATGTTCAGTCAGTAAAATAAAGATAATGAAAGATAATGTGGGTCTCCCTGCAGGGTGTTGCCATGACAACGTTCAGTCAGTAAGTGAAAGATGTTGTGGGTGTCTCTACAGGGTGGTGCCATGACAACGGGCAGAACTACCGCGTGGGAGAGAAGTGGGACCGGCAGGCGGAGAACGGTCACATGATGAGCTGCACGTGCTCGGGGAACGGCAAAGGAGAGTTCAAGTGTGAACCTCGTGAGTGGAACTTTGTCTCCCTCTGGTGGTCAACCTGCCACACTGCATGTTGACCACCTTCTACTTGTCTCCCTCTGGTGGTCAACCTGCCACACTGCATGTTGACCACCACCTACTTGTCTCCCTCTGGTGGTCAGCCTGCCACACTGCATGTTGACCACCTTCTACTTGTCTCCCTCTGGTGGTCAGCCTGCCACACTGCATGTTGACCACCTTCTACTACTTGTCTCCCTCTGGTGGTCAACCTGCCACACTGCATGTTGACCACCTACTACTTGTCTCCCTCTGGTGGTCAACCTGCCACACTGCATGTTGACCACCTTCTACTACTTGTCTCCCTCTGGTGGTCAACCTGCCACACTGCATGTTGACCACCTTCTTCTACTTGTCTCCCTCTGGTGGTCAGCCTGCCACACTGCATGTTGACCACCTTCACCTTCTTCTTCTCCTTCTCCCTGCAGACGAGTCAGTTTGCTACGACGAGGGCAAAACCTTCCAGGTGGGCAACCAGTGGCAGAAAGAATACCTGGGCGCCATTTGTACCTGCACCTGCTACGGAGGACAGCAGGTATTGATTATTAGCCATCTCCCATATTGATGATTAATTATCCTTGTTCCATAAGTAATATTGATGATAAATTATCCATGTTCCATATGTGATATTGATGATCAATTATCCATGTTCCATGTGTGATATTGATGATCAATTATCCATGTTCCATGTGTGATACTGATGATGAATTATCCATGTTGCAAGTGTGATATTGATGATGAATTATCCATGTTCCATATGTAATATTGATGATGAATTATCCATGTTCCAAGTGTGATATTGATGATCAATTATCCATGTTCCAAGTGTGATATTGATGATCAATTATCCATGTTCCATACGTAATATTGATGATCAATTATCCATATTTCATGTGTGATTATTGATGATCAGTTACCCATGTTCCATATGTAATGATGAATTATCCATGTTCCATATGTAATATTGATGATAAATTATCCATGTTCAATACGTAATATTGATGATCAATTATCCATTTTACATATGTAATATTGGTGAATTATCCATGTTCCATATGTAATATTGATGAATTATCCATGTTCCATATGTAATATTGATGATCAATTATCCATGTTCCATATGTAATATTGATGAATTATCCATGTTCCATATGTAATATTGATGATCAATTATCCATGTTCCATATGTAATATTTATGATGAATTATCCATGTTCCAAGTGTGATATTGATGATCAATTATCCATGTTCCATATGTAATATTGATGATCAATTATCCATGTTCCATGTGTGATATTGATGATCAATTATCCATGTTCCATATGTGATATTGATGATCAATTATCCATGTTCCATATGTGATATTGATGATCAATTATCCATGTTCCATATATAATATTGATGATCAATTATCCATGTTCCAAGTGTGATATTGATGATCAATTATCCATGTTCCATACGTAATATTGATGATCAATTTTCCATGTTCCATATGTAATATTGATGAATTATCCATGTTCCATATGTAATATTGATGATGAATTATCCATGTTCCATATGTAATATTGATGATGAATTATCCATGTTCCATATGTAATATTGATGAATTATCCATGTTCCATATGTAATATTGATGATGAATTATCCATGTTCCATACGTAATGATGATCAATTATCCATGTTCCATATGTAATATTGATGAATTATCCATGTTCCATATGTAATATTGATGATGAATTATCCATGTTCCATATGTAATATTGATGAATTATCCATGTTCCATATGTAATATTGATGATCAATTATCCATGTTCCATATGTAATATTGATGATCAATTATCCATGTTCCATATGTAATATTGATGATCAATTATCCATGTTCCATATGTAATATTGATGAATTATCCATGTTCCATATGTAATATTGATGATCAATTATCCATGTTCCATATGTAATATTGATGAATTATCCATGTTCCATATGTAATATTGATGATCAATTATCCATGTTCCATATGTAATATTGATGATGAATTATCCATGTTCCAAGTGTGATATTGATGATCAATTATCCATGTTCCATATGTAATATTGATGATCAATTATCCATGTTCCATACGTAATGATGATCAATTATCCATGTTCCATATGTAATATTGATGAATTATCCATGTTCCATATGTAATATTGATGATCAATTATCCATGTTCCATATGTAATATTGATGAATTATCCATGTTCCATATGTAATATTGATGATCAATTATCCATGTTCCATATGTAATATTGATGAATTATCCATGTTCCATATGTAATATTGATGATCAATTATCCATGTTCCATATGTAATATTGATGATCAATTATCCATGTTCCATATGTAATATTGATGATGAATTATCCATGTTCCATATGTAATATTGATGAATTATCCATGTTCCATATGTAATATTGATGATCAATTATCCATGTTCCATATGTGATATTGATGATCAATTATCCATGTTCCATATGTAATATTGATGATCAATTATCCATGTTCCATATGTAATATTGATGATCAATTATCCATGTTCCATATGTAATATTGATGATCAATTATCCATGTTCCATATGTAATATTGATGATGAATTATCCATGTTCCATATGTAATATTGATGATCAATTATCCATGTTCCAAGTGTGATATTGATGATCAATTATCCATGTTCCAAGTGTGATATTGATGATCAATTATCCATGTTCCATACGTAATATTGATGATCAATTATCCATGTTTCATGTGTGATTATTGACGATCAATTATCCATGTTCCATATGTAATGATGAATTATCCATGTTCCATATGTAATATTGATGAATTATCCATGTTCCATATGTAATACCGATGATAAATTATCCATGTTCCATATGTAATATTGATGATGAATTATCCATGTTCCATATGTAATATTGATGAATTATCCATGTTCCATATTTAATATTGATGATGAATTATCCATGTTTCATATGTAATATTGATGATGAATTATCCATGTTCCAAGTGTGATATTGATGATGAATTATCCATGTTCCAAGTGTAATATTGATGATGAATTATCCATGTTGCAAGTGTAATATTGATGAATTATCCATGTTCCAAGTGTGATATTGATGATCAATTATCCATGTTCCATATGTAATATTGATGATGAATTATCCATGTTCCATATGTAATATTGATGATCAATTATCCATGTTCCATAGGTAATATTGATGATCAAATATCCTTGTTCCATGTGTGATTATTGATGATCAATTATCCATGTTCCATATGTAATATTGATGAATTATCCATGTTGCAAGTGTGATATTGATGATGAATTATCCATGTTCCATATGTAATATTGATGATGAATTATCCATGTTCCAAGTGTGATATTGATGATCAATTATCCATGTTCCAAGTGTGATATTGATGATCAATTATCCATGTTCCATACGTAATATTGATGATCAATTATCCATATTTCATGTGTGATTATTGATGATCAATTACCCATGTTCCATATGTAATGATGAATTATCCATGTTCCATATGTAATATTGATGATAAATTATCCATGTTCAATACGTAATATTGATGATCAATTATCCATTTTACATATGTAATATTGGTGAATTATCCATGTTCCATATGTAATATTGATGAATTATCCATGTTCCATATGTAATATTGATGATGAATTATCCATGTTCCATATGTAATATTGATGATCAATTATCCATGTTCCATATGTAATATTGATGATGAATTATCCATGTTCCAAGTGTGATATTGATGATCAATTATCCATGTTCCATATGTAATATTGATGATCAATTATCCATGTTCCATGTGTGATATTGATGATCAATTATCCATGTTCCATATGTGATATTGATGATCAATTATCCATGTTCCATATGTGATATTGATGATCAATTATCCATGTTCCATATATAATATTGATGATCAATTATCCATGTTCCAAGTGTGATATTGATGATCAATTATCCATGTTCCATACGTAATATTGATGATCAATTTTCCATGTTCCATGTGTGATATTGATGATGAATTATCCATGTTCCATATGTAATATTGATGATGAATTATCGATGTTCCATATGTAATATTGATGATGAATTATCCATGTTCCATATGTAATATTGATGAATTATCCATGTTCCATATGTAATATTGATGATGAATTATCCATGTTCCATACGTAATGATGATCAATTATCCATGTTCCATATGTAATATTGATGAATTATCCATGTTCCATATGTAATATTGATGATCAATTATCCATGTTCCATATGTAATATTGATGAATTATCCATGTTCCATATGTAATATTGATGATCAATTATCCATGTTCCATATGTAATATTGATGATCAATTATCCATGTTCCATATGTAATATTGATGATCAATTATCCATGTTCCATATGTAATATTGATGATCAATTATCCATGTTCCATATGTAATATTGATGATGAATTATCCATGTTCCAAGTGTGATATTGATGATCAATTATCCATGTTCCATATGTAATATTGATGATCAATTATCCATGTTCCATACGTAATGATGATCAATTATCCATGTTCCATATGTAATATTGATGAATTATCCATGTTCCATATGTAATATTGATGATCAATTATCCATGTTCCATATGTAATATTGATGAATTATCCATGTTCCATATGTAATATTGATGATCAATTATCCATGTTCAATACGTAACATTGATGATCAATTATCCATTTTACATATGTAATATTGGTGAATTATCCATGTTCCATATGTAATATTGATGAATTATCCATGTTCCATATGTAATATTGATGATCAATTATCCATGTTCCATATGTAATATTGATGATGAATTATCCATGTTCCAAGTGTGATATTGATGATCAATTATCCATGTTCCATATGTAATATTGATGATCAATTATCCATGTTCCATGTGTGATATTGATGATCAATTATCCATGTTCCATATGTAATATTGATGATGAATTATCCATGTTCCATATGTAATATTGATGATGAATTATCCATGTTCCATATGTAATATTGATGATGAATTATCCATGTTCCATATGTAATATTGATGAATTATCCATGTTCCATATGTAATATTGATGATGAATTATCCATGTTCCATACGTAATGATGATCAATTATCCATGTTCCATATGTAATATTGATGAATTATCCATGTTCCATATGTAATATTGATGATCAATTATCCATGTTCCATATGTAATATTGATGAATTATCCATGTTCCATATGTAATATTGATGATCAATTATCAATGTTCCATATGTAATATTGATGATCAATTATCCATGTTCCATATGTAATATTGATGATCAATTATCCATGTTCCATATGTAATATTGATGATGAATTATCCATGTTCCATATGTAATATTGATGATGAATTATCCATGTTCCATATGTAATATTGATGATGAATTATCCATGTTCCAAGTGTGATATTGATGATCAATTATCCATGTTCCATATGTAATATTGATGATCAATTATCCATGTTCCATGTGTGATATTGATGATCAATTATCCATGTTCCATATGTGATATTGATGATCAATTATCCATGTTCCATGTGTGATATTGATGATCAATTATCCATGTTCCATGTGTGATATTGATGATCAATTATCCATGTTCCATGTGTGATATTGATGATCAATTATCCATGTTGCAGGTGTGATATTGATGATCAATTATCCATGTTCCATGTGTGATATTGATGATCAATTATCCATGTTGCAGGTGTGATACTGATGATCAATTATCCATGTTCCATGTGTGATATTGATGATCAATTATCCATGTTCCATACGTAATATTGATGATCAGTTATCCATGTTCCATACGTAATATTGATGATGAATTATCCATGTTCCATGTGTGATTATTGATGATCAATTATCCATGTTCCATATGTAATATTGGTGAATTATCCATGTTCCATGTGTAATATTGACGATCAATTATCCATGTTCCATATGTAATATTGATGAATTATCCATGTTCCATATGTAATATTGATGATCAATTATCCATGTTCCATATGTAATATTGATGAATTATCCATGTTCCATATGTAATATTGATGATGAATTATCCATGTTCCATATGTAATATTGATGATGAATTATCCATGTTCCAAGTGTGATATTGATGATCAATTATCCATGTTCCAAGTGTGATATTGATGATCAATTATCCATGTTCCATACGTAATATTGATGATCAATTATCCATGTTTCATGTGTGATTATTGACGATCAATTATCCATGTTCCATATGTAATGATGAATTATCCATGTTCCATATGTAATATTGATGAATTATCCATGTTCAATATGTAATACCGATGATAAATTATCCATGTTCCATATGTAATATTGATGATGAATTATCCATGTTCCATATGTAATATTGATGAATTATCCATGTTCCATATTTAATATTGATGATGAATTATCCATGTTTCATATGTAATATTGATGATGAATTATCCATGTTCCAAGTGTGATATTGATGATGAATTATCCATGTTCCAAGTGTAATATTGATGAATTATCCATGTTGCAAGTGTAATATTGATGAATTATCCATGTTCCAAGTGTGATATTGATGATCAATTATCCATGTTCCATATGTAATATTGATGATGAATTATCCATGTTCCATATGTAATATTGATGATCAATTATCCATGTTCCATAGGTAATATTGATGATCAATTATCCTTGTTCCATGTGTGATTATTGATGATCAATTATCCATGTTCCATATGTAATATTGATGAATTATCCATGTTCCATATGTAATATTGATGAATTATCCATGTTCCATATGTAATATTGATGATCAATTATCCATGTTCCATATGTAATATTGATGAATTATCCATGTTCCATATGTAATATTGATGATCAATTATCCATGTTCCATATGTAATATTGATGAATTATCCATGTTCCATATGTAATATTGATGATCAATTATCCATGTTCCATATGTAATATTGATGATCAATTATCCATGTTCCATATGTAATATTGATGATCAATTATC
This sequence comes from Nerophis ophidion, assembly GCF_033978795.1. Lineage (NCBI taxonomy): Eukaryota > Metazoa > Chordata > Actinopteri > Syngnathiformes > Syngnathidae > Nerophis > Nerophis ophidion. Next base: position 39,763,520 of record NC_084635.1, on the reverse strand, counting down.
CATGTTCCATATGTAATATTGATGATGAATTATCCATGTTCCATATGTAATATTGATGATGAATTATCCATGTTCCAAGTGTGATATTGATGATCAATTATCCATGTTCCATATGTAATATTGATGATCAATTATCCATGTTCCATGTGTGATATTGATGATCAATTATCCATGTTCCATATGTGATATTGATGATCAATTATCCATGTTCCATGTGTAATATTGATGATCAATTATCCATGTTCCATGTGTGATATTGATGATCAATTATCCATGTTGCAGGTGTGATACTGATGATGAATTATCCATGTTCCATATATAATATTGATGATCAATTATCCATGTTCCAAGTGTGATATTGATGATGAATTATCCATGTTCCATACGTAATATTGATGATCAATTATCCATGTTCCATACGTAATATTGATGATGAATTATCCATGTTCCATGTGTGATTATTGATGATCAATTATCCATGTTCCATATGTAATATTGGTGAATTATCCATGTTCCATATGTAATATTGATGATCAATTATCCATGTTCCATATGTAATATTGATGAATTATCCATGTTCCATATGTAATATTGATGATCAATTATCCATGTTCCATATGTAATATTGATGAATTATCCATGTTCCATATGTAATATTGATGATCAATTATCCATGTTCCATATGTAATATTGATGATGAATTATCCATGTTCCAAGTGTGATATTGATGATCAATTATCCATGTTCCAAGTGTGATATTGATGATCAATTATCCATGTTCCATACGTAATATTGATGATCAATTATCCATGTTTCATGTGTGATTATTGACGATCAATTATCCATGTTCCATATGTAATGATGAATTATCCATGTTCCATATGTAATATTGATGAATTATCCATGTTCCATATGTAATACCGATGATAAATTATCCATGTTCCATATGTAATATTGATGAATTATCCATGTTCCATATTTAATATTGATGATGAATTATCCATGTTTCATATGTAATATTGATGATGAATTATCCATGTTCCAAGTGTGATATTGATGATGAATTATCCATGTTCCAAGTGTAATATTGATGATGAATTATCCATGTTGCAAGTGTAATATTGATGAATTATCCATGTTCCAAGTGTGATATTGATGATCAATTATCCATGTTCCATATGTAATATTGATGATGAATTATCCATGTTCCATATGTAATATTGATGATCAATTATCCATGTTCCATAGGTAATATTGATGATCAATTATCCTTGTTCCATGTGCGATTATTGATGATCAATTATCCATGTTCCATATGTAATATTGATGAATTATCCATGTTCCATACGTAATATTGATGATCAATTATCCATGTTTCATGTGTGATTATTGACGATCAATTATCCATGTTCCATATGTAATGATGCATTATCCATGTTCCATATGTAATATTGATGAATTATCCATGTTCCATATGTAATACCGATGATAAATTATCCATGTTCCATATGTAATATTGATGATGAATTATCCATGTTCCATATGTAATATTGATGAATTATCCATGTTCCATATTTAATATTGATGATGAATTATCCATGTTTCATATGTAATATTGATGATGAATTATCCATGTTCCAAGTGTGATATTGATGATGAATTATCCATGTTCCAAGTGTAATATTGATGAATTATCCATGTTGCAAGTGTAATATTGATGAATTATCCATGTTCCATATGTAATATTGATGATGAATTATCCATGTTCCATATGTAATATTGATGATGAATTATCCATGTTCCATAGGTAATATTGATGATCAATTATCCTTGTTCCATGTGTGATTATTGATGATCAATTATCCATGTTCCATATGTAATATTGATGAATTATCCATGTTCCATATGTAATATTGATGAATTATCCATGTTCCATATGTAATATTGATGATCAATTATCCATGTTCCATATGTAATATTGATAAATTATCCATGATCCATAAGTAATATTGATGATGAATTATCCATGTTCCAAGTGTGATATTGATGATCAATTATCCATGTTCCATATGTAATATTGATGATGAATTATCCATGTTCCAAGTGTGATATTGATGATCAATTATCCATGTTCCGTATGTAATATTGATGATCAATTATCCATGTTCCATGTGTGATATTGATGATCAATTATCCATGTTCCATATGTAATATTGATGATGAATTATCCATGTTCCATATGTAATATTGATGATGAATTATCCATGTTCCATATGTAATATTGATGATGAATTATCCATGTTCCATATGTAATATTGATGAATTATCCATGTTCCATATGTAATATTGATGATGAATTATCCATGTTCCATACGTAATGATGATCAATTATCCATGTTCCATATGTAATATTGATGAATTATCCATGTTCCATATGTAATATTGATGATCAATTATCCATGTTCCATATGTAATATTGATGAATTATCCATGTTCCATATGTAATATTGATGAATTATCCATGTTCCATATGTAATATTGATGATCAATTATCCATGTTCCATATGTAATATTGATGATGAATTATCCATGTTCCATATGTAATATTGATGATGAATTATCCATGTTCCATATGTAATATTGATGATGAATTATCCATGTTCCAAGTGTGATATTGATGATCAATTATCCATGTTCCATATGTAATATTGATGATCAATTATCCATGTTCCATGTGTGATATTGATGATCAATTATCCATGTTCCATATGTGATATTGATGATCAATTATCCATGTTCCATGTGTGATATTGATGATCAATTATCCATGTTCCATGTGTGATATTGATGATCAATTATCCATGTTCCATGTGTGATATTGATGATCAATTATCCATGTTGCAGGTGTGATACTGATGATGAATTATCCATGTTCCATATATAATATTGATGATGAATTATCCATGTTCCAAGTGTGATATTGATGATTAATTATCCATGTTCCATACGTAATATTGATGATCAATTATCCATGTTCCATACGTAATATTGATGATGAATTATCCATGTTCCATGTGTGATTATTGATGATCAATTATCCATGTTCCATATGTAATATTGGTGAATTATCCATGTTCCATATGTAATATTGATGATAAATTATCCATGTTCCATATGTAATATTGATGAATTATCCATGTTCCATATGTAATATTGATGATCAATTATCCATGTTCCATATGTAATATTGATGAATTATCCATGTTCCATATGTAATATTGATGATGAATTATCCATGTTCCATATGTAATATTGATGATGAATTATCCATGTTCCAAGTGTGATATTGATGATCAATTATCCATGTTCCAAGTGTGATATTGATGATCAATTATCCATGTTCCATACGTAATATTGATGATCAATTATCCATGTTTCATGTGTGATTATTGACGATCAATTATCCATGTTCCATATGTAATGATGAATTATCCATGTTCCATATGTAATATTGATGAATTATCCATGTTCCATATGTAATACCGATGATAAATTATCCATGTTCCATATGTAATATTGATGATGAATTATCCATGTTCCATATGTAATATTGATGAATTATCCATGTTCCATATTTAATATTGATGATGAATTATCCATGTTCCAAGTGTGATATTGATGATGAATTATCCATGTTCCAAGTGTAATATTGATGATGAAATATCCATGTTGCAAGTGTAATATTGATGAATTATCCATGTTCCAAGTGTGATATTGATGATCAATTATCCATATTCCATATGTAATATTGATGATGAATTATCCATGTTCCATATGTAATATTGATGATCAATTATCCATGTTCCATAGGTAATATTGATGATCAATTATCGTTGTTCCATGTGTGATTATTGATGATCAATTATCCATGTTCCATATGTAATATTGATGAATTATCCATGATCCATAAGTAATATTGATGATGAATTATCCATGTTCCAAGTGTGATATTGATAATCAATTATTCATGTTCCATATGTAATATTGATGATGAATTATCCATGTTCCAAGTGTGATATTGATGATCAATTATCCATGTTCCATGTGTGATATTGATGATCAATTATCCATGTTCCATGTGTGATCATTGATGATGAATTATCCATGTTCCATATGTAATATTGGTGAATTATCCATGTTCCATATGTAATATTGATGATGAATTATCCATGTTCCATATGTAATATTGATGATCAATTATCCATGTTCCAAGTGTGATATTGATGATCAATTATCCATGTTCCATATGTAATATTGATGATGAATTATCCATGTTGCAAGTGTGATATTGATGATGAATTATCCATGTTCCATATGTAATATTGATGATGAATTATCCATGTTCCAAGTGTGATATTGATGATCAATTACCCATGTTGCAAGTGTGATATTGATGATGAATTATCCATGTTCCATACGTAATATTGATGATCAATTATCTATGTTTCATGTGTGATTGTTGATGATGAATTATCCATGTTCCATATGTAATAGTGATGATGAATTATCCATTTTCCAAGTGTGATATTGGTGATCAATTATCCATGTGTAATATTGATGATGAATTATCCATGTTCCATATGTAATATTGATGAATTATCCATGTTCCATACGTAATATTGATGATCAATTATCCATGTTTCATGTGTGATTATTGACGATCAATTATCCATGTTCCATATGTAATGATGAATTATCCATGTTCCATATGTAATATTGATGAATTATCCATGTTCCATATGTAATACCGATGATAAATTATCCATGTTCCATATGTAATATTGATGATGAATTATCCATGTTCCATATGTAATATTGATGAATTATCCATGTTCCATATTTAATATTGATGATGAATTATCCATGTTTCATATGTAATATTGATGATGAATTATCCATGTTCCAAATGTGATATTGATGATGAATTATCCATGTTCCAAGTGTAATATTGATGAATTATCCATGTTGCAAGTGTAATATTGATGAATTATCCATGTTCCAAGTGTGATATTGATGATCAATTATCCATGTTCCATATGTAATATTGATGATGAATTATCCATGTTCCATATGTAATATTGATGATGAATTATCCATGTTCCATAGGTAATATTGATGATCAATTATCCTTGTTCCATGTGTGATTATTGATGATCAATTATCCATGTTCCATATGTAATATTGATGAATTATCCATGTTCCATATGTAATATTGATGAATTATCCATGTTCCATATGTAATATTGATGATCAATTATCCATGTTCCATATGTAATATTGATAAATTATCCATGATCCATAAGTAATATTGATGATGAATTATCCATGTTCCAAGTGTGATATTGATGATCAATTATCCATGTTCCATATGTAATATTGATGATGAATTATCCATGTTCCAAGTGTGATATTGATGATCAATTATCCATGTTCCGTATGTAATATTGATGATCAATTATCCATGTTCCATGTGTGATATTGATGATCAATTATCCATGTTCCATATGTAATATTGATGATGAATTATCCATGTTCCATATGTAATATTGATGATGAATTATCCATGTTCCATATGTAATATTGATGATGAATTATCCATGTTCCATATGTAATATTGATGATGAATTATCCATGTTCCATATGTAATATTGATGAATTATCCATGTTCCATATGTAATATTGATGATGAATTATCCATGTTCCATACGTAATGATCAATTATCCATGTTCCATATGTAATATTGATGAATTATCCATGTTCCATATGTAATATTGATGATCAATTATCCATGTTCCATATGTAATATTGATGAATTATCCATGTTCCATATGTAATATTGATGATCAATTATCCATGTTCCATATGTAATATTGATGAATTATCCATGTTCCATATGTAATATTGATGATCAATTATCCATGTTCCATATGTAATATTGATGATGAATTATCCATGTTCCATATGTAATATTGATGATGAATTATCCATGTTCCATATGTAATATTGATGATGAATTATCCATGTTCCAAGTGTGATATTGATGATCAATTATCCATGTTCCATATGTAATATTGATGATCAATTATCCATGTTCCATGTGTGATATTGATGATCAATTATCCATGTTCCATATGTGATATTGATGATCAATTATCCATGTTCCATGTGTGATATTGATGATCAATTATCCATGTTCCATGTGTGATATTGATGATCAATTATCCATGTTCCATGTGTGATATTGATGATCAATTATCCATGTTGCAGGTGTGATACTGATGATGAATTATCCATGTTCCATATATAATATTGATGATGAATTATCCATGTTCCAAGTGTGATATTGATGATGAATTATCCATGTTCCATACGTAATATTGATGATCAATTATCCATGTTCCATACGTAATATTGATGATGAATTATCCATGTTCCATGTGTGATTATTGATGATCAATTATCCATGTTCCATATGTAATATTGGTGAATTATCCATGTTCCATATGTAATATTGATGATAAATTATCCATGTTCCATATGTAATATTGATGATGATTTATCCATGTTCCATATGTAATATTGATGATGAATTATCCATGTTCCATATGTAATATTGATGATTAATTATCCATGTTCCAAGTGTGATATTGATGACAATTATCCATGTTCCAAGTGTGATATTGATGATCAATTATCCATGTTCCATTTGTAATATTGATGATCAATTATGCATGTTCCATGTGTGGTACTGATGAATATTTGCTGACGTCAGGGCTGGAGATGTGAGAATTGTCGCAGACCTTCTGCTGCCGATGCCGGCCTGCTGACACCTGTCCGATACGGAGACAGCACACTCATCAAGGTGATGTTAATATGAATACTAAAACATATCATAGAAAATAAGAATAACAAGGTTATATGATATTGAATATGAATACTAAAATATGATACATTAGATATGAATACAAAATTACATTAAATATTAATACTACAGGATATCAAAATTAAATATGAACACAAAAAGATATATATAATATGAATACTCAATTATATATTAAATATGAATATTAAAAGATATAGTTAATATGAACAATAAACAAAATATATATTAAAAAATATCTTAATATGAATACAAAAATATATATTAAATATACATATTAAATGATCATGTATTAAATATAAATATTAAAGGATATATGAAATATGATTAAAAATGTATACTAAATATGAATATTAAAATATATTAAATAATACTACAAGGTATCAAAATAAATAAGAATATTAAAAGATTACATATTAAATATAACCACTAAAAGATGATATATTAAACATGAATACTAACAGATATATTAAATAGAAATATTATGATATATCAAAATTAAATATTAAAAAATAAAATATATAACAAATATGAATACTAAATTATATAATAAATACAATACTAAAAGATATATTAAATATGAACACTACAAAATGCTATATTAAATATAAGTATTCAAAAATATCCTAATATGAATACAAAAATATATATTAAATATTAAATATAAATATTAAAGGAAATATTACAAATATATATTAAATCTGAATATTAAATACTACAAAGTATCAAAATGATTAAAATATGATATCTTAAACATGAATACTAAAAATGATATCTTAATAAATATGAATACTAATGTATATATATTAAATATAAATATTAAGATAATACTACAAGATGACATGAAAATAAATATTGAACTCTAAAAAAAAATATATATTACATATGAATATTTAAAAATGATATCTTAAATATGAATACAAAATACATATTAAATATAAACATTAAAGATCTAATACATTTGACATTAGATTATCAGTGGCGAAGCAGGAAGGGGCTAGGAAAATTTCTCACACAGTACCGTGCCTTTGACTTTTGAATGCGCTTCTTCACGCTAAACGGGGCCTCCGCACAGTGTGATGAATGATTGAGGTTTGTTGTGAAATGTTTGTGCAGAACATCCATTGTCCCATCGAGTGTCTGAGACCTGACCTGTTGGCAAACACCCACGTGGTCCCGGACCCTCGAGAGTGAAGTCCACCCGTCCCCCGCTTCGCTTCTGCCACCTCTGCACTGCCTCACCTGCCACAACACAACCATGACCCCAGACCACAACTGTCACCATCATCCTTTCATGAGTCACCTTCTCCGGCTTCCAGGAGAGAGAAGCAACCATTGCAGTTTTTGTCTGACTTCTTGTGTTCCTGCAAGAAAAAAAGGTGACACTGTCCCTTTAAGAATAATTTATCCTTACTTTTCTGTGTGAATTGTTTGTGTTTTTGTACCTTGTTGTTTCTGCCAAACTTGTTTCTACTGCACAAAATCCATCCTTGTAATAAAGTTGGAAAGATCACCAGAAAAATGTCACCTTTTTATTGATGCCTTTCTATGAGAGCTGGTCGATACTGCAGCGTTTTGGGGTCGATTCGATACCAAGTAGCGTCAAAAGCGGTATAGAATTGCCGACATTGATACTTTAAACTTAAAATGTCATGATAGTTAATGAATTTGCTTCTAGAAAGTTGATCATAATTTCTTCATGAAAGTGATTGAAATAAAACTAAGTGTTATTAAACTGTGTTACTATTTAGTAATAGTCAGAACAGAGCAGAAGGCTGATTAGTGATGATGAAATACTTGGTAAGAAACATTGATTAACGTCAGTAGTTTATTTCACTCAACAGAAGATTGTTAACTTGTGTTCAACCTTCAGTTACAGAAGTGACTGTTGGAGCGTTGGCTAAGTGATGAGAGACTAAAGTTAACTTGGTGATCAGAGACTAAAGTTAACTTGGTGATGGGAGACGTATGGCGACTACTTAGTGATGGAAGAGTCGCATGTTGGTGTGCACCAGAGTGATGCCTTGCTCATTGCAGGCGTCGATCACCAGCTGGTCTGCAGCAGAACCTGACGGAGCTGCGATGTAACGCACACCACTCTGCGACACACACACACACACACACACACACACACACACACACACACACACACACACACACACACAAGGAATGTCAGGCACCAGTGTAAGACCACACAATGTTAGATGTGAATGTAAGACGACACAAATATAAGACAACACAAATGTTCAACATGAATGTAAAACGACATTGTTAGACATGAATGTAAGAACAATGTTTGACATGAATTTAAGATGACACATATGTAAAACATGAATGTAAGACGACATGCGGATGTAAGACAGTATGTGAGCATAAGGCAACACATTAATGTAGGACAACAAACAAATGTAGGACGACACAATGTTAGAAAACAAACAAATGTAAGATGTGAGCGTAAGATGACACAATGTTAGCTATGAATGTAAGACAACATATTAATGTTAGACAACAAATGTAAGACGACACATTGTTAGACAAACAAATATAGGACGACACAGTGTTAGCCATGAATGTAAGACAACACAATGTTGGACAACAAACAAATGTAAGACACAATGTTGGCCATGAATGTAAGACAACACATTAATGTTAGACAACATACAAATGTAAGACGACACAATGTTAGCCATGAATGTAAGACAACAAATTAAAAGTTAAACAAACAAATGTAAGACACAATGTTAGCCATGAATGTAAGACAACACAATGTTAGACAACAAACAAATGTAAGACGACACAATGTTATCCATGAATGTAAGACAACACAATTTTAGAGGACATGTGGATGTAAGACAGTATGTGAGTGAGTGTAAGAGGACATGCGGATGTAAGACAGTATGTGAGTGAGTATAAGAGGACATGCGGATGTAAGACAGTATATAAGAGGACATGTGGATGTAAGACAGTATGTGAGTGAGTGTAAGAGGACATGCGGATGTAAGACAGTATGTGAGTGAGTGTAAGAGGACATGCGGATGTAAGACAGTATATAAGAGGACATGCGGATGTAAGACAGTATATAAGAGGACATGCGGATGTAAGACAGTATATAAGAGGACATGTGGATGTAAGACAGTATATAAGAGGACATGTGGATGTAAGACAGTATATAAGAGGACATGTGGATGTAAGACAGTATATAAGAGGACATGTGGATGTAAGACAGTATATAAGAGGACATGTGGATGTAAGACAGTATATAAGAGGACATGTGGATGTAAGACAGTATATAAGAGGACATGTGGATGTAAGACAGTATATAAGAGGACATGTGGATGTAAGACAGTATATAAGAGGACATGTGGATGTAAGACAGTATGTAAGACAGTATATAAGAGGACATGTGGATGTAAGACAGTATGTAAGACAGTATATAAGAGGACATGTGGATGTAAGACAGTATGTAAGACAGTATATAAGAGGACATTAAGACCTGCTTGGCTCGGTCGATGTTGTCTCTGAAGGGGAAGAAGGCATCAGAGCTGACAGAAACATCCTGCATGCAAGTCATCCACTTCTTCTTCTCAGTCTCAGACAGAAAGTCAGGAACTTGCTGGAACTTTGACTTCCAGACCTCCAAGTCTGGACCCTGCAGTCCACATCAAACATGGATGACATTCTTATTAGGTCAAAGTGCACAAGAAGAGCAAGAAAGAACAAATTGTGTTCATATGAATTATTAGCATTTTATTTGTCAAGTGAAAAGATTTGGATTATGAACCAATTTAGTCCTCATGTTTGCCTTTAAGAAACTTCTCTCTGACTTTATCTACAAACATTTCTTCTTCTGTGTGTGAGAATGTGGAAGTAGTGTCAAAGTGCTTTGAGGACCTTGAAGGTACAAAAGTTATACAAATATAACATTTATATGCTGAGATGATGATAATAATAATACAGTTATAAATGGTGGATCAATACAAGAATATATAAATATAATAATGTTCCTTAATGACTCATGACACTCACTTCAATTGTCTCGGTTTGTATTTCAAACTAAGTCAATGTTTGTGTCATAGAAATACAAATATGTCAATATTATAGATCATTTATCTATGTCACTGACTAAATAAAAATATTTCAATATTATTGATCATCTATGATCATTATATAGAATATTTCAATATTATTGATCATTTATCTATGTCACTGACTGAATACAAATAAGTCAATATTATTGATCATCTATGACCATTGTATAGAAGTATGTCAATATTATTGATCATCTATGATCATTGTATAGAAGTATGTCAATATTATTGATCTGACTGGATGATATACTGTATTGGTTCTAGACTGCACAATGATTCCCTCTTCCTGTGTCCAACAAGCATCACCAATAGGGGGAGGAGCCAACGTCACCTGGCCAATGGTGTCGCTGACAAACTGATCGATGGCGTTTGCCATCTCCGCTCGCTTGACGCCGCTGCAGAACTTGAAGTTGAGCACGCCAGGATGATGTCTGAGCCACCAGTTGTCTGCCTTGTCACCTGCCAGGCGGGTGCAGTGGATACGTGACTGCTGGCCCGCACCCACCCCGATCACCTGACACAAACAACCAATCAGCACATGAGGGCGGCGCAGTGACATCATCTTCTCATTTGCATAATACTGTCACACATCCTACAATCACACATCCAGCAAGTATGCTGTTCACATCCCATTCTGATGTCAGCCGGATTTCATTCAAAACAAGCATATGTGCGATACAAGCAGTCCTGCAGACCGATTACTCTTGAGTGACATCATGTGCGATACAAGCAGTCCTGCAGACTGATTACTCTTGAGTGACATGTGCGATACAAGCAGTCCTGCAGTGTTTCCTTGTGTGTGACATCATGTGCGATACAAGCAGTCCTGCAGACTGATTACTTGTGTGTGATATCATGTGCGATACAAGCAGTCCTGCAGACTGATTACTTGTGTGTGACATCATGTGCGATACAAACAGTCCTGCAGAGTGTTTACTTGTGTGTGATATCATGTGCGATACAAACAGTCCTGCAGAGTGTTTACTTGTGTGTGATATCATGTGCGATACAGGTAGTCCTGCAAAGTGTGTATTTGTGTGATATACAAGCAGTCCTGCGGCGTGTTTACTTGTGTGCGATATCATGTGTGATACAGTGCTGCAGCGTGTTTACTTGTGTGTGATATCATGTGCGATACAGATAGTCCTGCAAAGTGTTTGTGTGATATACAAGCAGTCCTGCGGCGTGTTTACTTGTGTGTGATATCATGTATGATAAAAGTGCTGCAGCATGTTTACTTGTGTGCAATATCATGTGCGATACAAGCAGTCCTGCAGCCTGATTACTTGTGTGTGGTATCATGTGCAATACAAGCAGTCCTGCAGAGTTTACTTGTGTGTGACATCATGTGCGATACAAGCAGTCCTGCAGTGTTTACTTGTGTGTGATATCATGTGCGATACAGGTAGTCCTGCAAAGTGTTTGTGTGATATACAAGCAGTCCTGCGGCGTGTTTACTTGTGTGCGATATCATGTGTGATACAGTGCTGCAGCGTGTTTACTTGTGTGCAATATGTGCAATACAAGCAGTCCTTCAGCCTGATTACTTGTGTGATATCATGTGCAATACAAGCAGTCCTGCAGCCTGATTACTTGTGTGTGATATCATGTGCAATACAAGCAGTCCTGCAGAGTGTTTACTTGTGTGTGATATAATTTGCGATACAAGCAGTCCTGCAGAATGTTTACTAGTGTGTAATATGTGCAATACAGGTAGTCCTGCACAGTGTTTTTGTGCCATACAAGCAGTTATGCGGCGTGTTTACTTGTGTGCGATATCATGTGTGATACAGTCCTGCAGCGTTTACTTGTGTGCAATATCATGTGCGATACAAGCAGTCCTGCAGACTGATTACTTGTGTGTGATATCATGTGCGGTACAAGCAGTCCTGCAACCTGATTACTTGCGTGTGATATCATGTGCGATACAAGAAGTCCGGCAGCCTGATTACTTGTGTGTGATATCATGTGCGATACAAGCAGTCCTGCAGCCTGGTTACTTGTGTGTGATATCATGTGCAATACAAGCAGTCCTGCAGCCTGATTACTTGTGTGTGATATCATGTGCGATACAAGCAGCCCTGCAGTGTTTACTTGTGTGTGATATAATTTGCGATACAAGCAGTCCTGCAGCATGTATACTTGGGTGTGATATCATGTGCGATACAGGTAGTCCTGCAAAGTGTTTATTTGTGTGATATACAAGCAGTCCTGCGGCGTGTTTACTTGTGTGCGATATCATGTGTGATACAGTCCGGCAGTGTGTTTACTTGTGTGTGATATCATGTGCGATACAAGCAGTTCTGCAGAGTGTTTACTTGTGTGCAATACCATGTGCGATACAAGCAGTCCTGCAGCATGTTTACTTGTGTGCGATACAAGCAGTCCTGCAGCATGTTTACTTGTGTGCGATATCAAGTGTGATACAGTCCTGCAGCATGTTTATTTGTGTGCAATATCATGTACAATACAAGCAGACCTGCAGAGTTTACTTGTGTGTGATATCATGTGCGATACAATAAGTCCTACAGAGTGTTTACTTGTGTGTGATATCGTGTTCGATACAAGCAGTCCTGCAGCGTGTTTAATTGTGTGTGATACATGCAGTCCTGCAGCATGTTTACTTTTGTGCAATATCATGTGTTACCAGCAGTCCTGCAGAGGGTTTGTGTATGATACCACGTGTGATACAAGTGTCCTGCAGAGTGTTTGTGTGCAATATCATGAGCGATATAAGCAGTCCTGCAGCGTGTTTACTTGTGTGCAATATCATGTGCGATACCTGCAATCCTGCAGAGTGGTCACTTGTGTGTGATATCATGTGCAACACAAACAGTTCTGCAGCGTGTTTGTGTGTGATATCATGTGCGATGGAAGCAAAGTGTTTATTTGTGCAAAGCTGGACAGAAATCTAAAATGTCCTCCAATAAAACAATTCCTACCATTTTACTAAAGTAATTTACGAAAAGGTAAACATGCTCGGCTTTAGGCTACTAAGAGCGAGCAGCTACACAACGGCTAAGCACACAAGCGAGACAATACATATTTGTAGCAAGATGGCACAAAGATGAAAGAGTGACTCACCTGCCCGTCTTTGGCGTAGCAGACAGAGTTGGACTGAGTGTATTTGACAGCAATGGTGGCCACAGTCAGATCTCGCAGGGCGGCCTCAGACAGCTGCTGAGCACATGTAGTCTTTATCTTCATGTGTCAGCAGGGAACAATCACACATCCTACTCACGCTGCCCTCGGAGACAACATTAGTGAAGAAGTCCTTATTGATGATGCCGCTGTTCCTCTTTTGTTGGAGGTAAAGGCCAAACAAGACTCGCACTTCTGTGTCCTCAGGCTCGTATTTAGGGTCCATCTTTAAGAAGCACATACAAATATATTCAACCACAACATTCAACAGGGAGCAGACCTGAAACTGCTCCAGGCACCTTTTATTTTAACTGTTTATGACAGAGTGCGGCAGCTTTTTATGAGCCCCCTCCCCTTGGAAACAGTTGCAGCCATGTGATCAGGAAATGCCCAAATAAATGAGGAGGCGTGGAGCTCCCTCCTCAGAGCATGGTGGGAGGCTGCAGCTGAGTGTGCAGTCCCAGACGTTTCTCCTCATGAGCTAAATTGAATCCTGTCTCTGTTTGATTCCTTTGCTTCTTGTCTTGTCTAATAGATGTCATCGGTGTTTGAACCTGACACTGTACAAACGTTTCCATTAACAAACCCCGTTGAAGAACCAATTAGGTTCGAAAAACGAGGTTCCGCTGTTTTGTTAATGTAGCAATATTTTTGTTGTTTCTGTCCATGTTTGCAGATGTATTGAATACATCCTTGCACACTAGATGACTTTGAGGGCAAAGAACAAATAATTTAGTAGTACATAGTAGTTTTTACTTTTTTAAAGTTACTGTTTACTATTGACTTTGTTTTGGTCAAGCAATTATATCTACTAAAAGAAAACTAGTTTCAATATTGTGTTGTTATTGCTAAACTATTGTCAGGAGAACTCACCATAAATACATGACAAATGTACAGTTAATACATGCGTGTCATACATAAACATCATGTTTTTAAAATACAGTGAAAGTGTACTTCTGTGGAAAGAAACTTCATATTTACATTCAAGTTCAAAAGACGGCTTGAAAATAACACTGAGAAGTACGTAGTACACCTTTAAACCCGACTCTAAAAAGAAGTGGATTGTGCAAATTGAAAGGAGCCCTAATTAAGCCCAAATCAAAGAAAAGATCTTCATTAAAAGTCTCCTCTGTCATGTAATAATCAGAGGTGGGTAGTGTAGCCAGAAATTGTAATCAAGAGTACTGTTACTTTAGAGATGTATTACTCAAGTAAAAGTAAGGAGTAGTCACCCAAATATTTACTTGAGTAAAAGTAATAAGTATGTTGTGAAAAAACTACTTAGGTACTGAGTAACTGATGAGTAACCTGTTCCTTTAATGATGACGGCAACAAGTAATGCACAAAAACATAAGAATAGCAATGAACAAATTAAAAGCCAGGAATATCTCTTAAGCAACTAAAACAATTATATATATTAAATAATATATATTTGGTTTTACACTGTATTGGAAAAAAAAATGAAAATTTATTTTACCTTTGCAACCTCATTTGCACTTTGTTTTATTTTATACATATATAATTTTTTTTTGCATTCTATTTTAGTTACTGTGAATTTACAAACCCCTGACGTTGTTTTGTAATGTTTTTGTACTTACTTTGATTATTATTTTCAAATTTAGAAATAAAGGTTTATAAAAAATTTAAAAAATGCAGTTAATCATCTGACCGCCTGGCTCTGTTTGATTGGTGAAACGGAGTCAAACGTCACCTGTGACTGCATTTGATTGGTGAAACGCAGGCATGTGATAGATCCTACTTTGAAAGTCTGTCTGACAAATCAGTAGCGAGTATTGAGCTGAATGTAGATAAATGGAGCAGAGTAAAAGTAGCGTTTCTTCTCTATAAATATACTCAAGTAAAAGTATGTTGCATTAAAATGACTCTTAGAAGTACAATTGATCCCAAAAGTTACTCAAGTAGATGTAACGTAGTAAATGTAGCGTGTTACTACCCATCTCTGGTAATACCTGTAATTATTGGAACAGATACTGTGATGTAATAATTCATTGATATTAGAAGAGATAAATGCAGAGTGCCAACGTGAATATCAAGAAGAGAACCTGAAGCACGCAGTAGTTTCCATTTTTCTTTTTGGAGAGAATTGCGAGGGCCTCCTGCTCGTAGCCAGGTGCGATGATGCCGTCAGACACCTGTCGGTGACAAACAATCAGGAGTGGAACAAACTGATTTTGTTTTTGGGTTTTAAAAATGACATTTTTAAAGAAATAAAATATCAAGAAATAAGTCCTTTTCAAGTGCTTTTACCTCTCTTGCTATGATCTTGGCGGTGGGAACGTCGCACACGTCGGACAAAGCGATGAAGTCGCCGAAAGACGACATCCTGTCGGAACCTGGGAAGACAAAAGGTTGGATGCGACGGAAAAAAAAAAAAAACTGGAAAAGTTGAGGGTTGGACTCCGACCCCTTGCTCGGGCGTAGGCGGTGGCCAGCGGGCTGAGGTCTGCCAGCATGTCCTGCACCATGCACACCTTGGCCTGCTCTTCGGTCAGAGGAACTCCCACTGCAGCTCCTTCACATCAAATACATAAAGTAAATTCATGCAACTGAGAAGTGAGACGGTTAGACAAGGCAGCAGCTCACACATTCTCATAATTTCTGTAACATCCAGTACAAAATTACAGCCATCTTGAAAAAAGGTACAATTTTTTTTCCCCCACTACAGCATTCCGTGTCGGTCGCTGGTACACAATATATCTCTTCAGCTTAACTTTTCAAACTGTCTTTTTTGGCCAAGTAATCCAGTTTTTGTCCTTCTTTCCCAGCATCTAACCGGTTGTGTTTTGTTTGTTTTCTTTAGTGCAATGATCAAGCCCCCGCCCACAACACTCGCGGCGTGGGCTTATGAAAGGAGCGCCACGAGTTTCATGATCCATCAAATAACGTGACAGAAATGGACGACATGAATACGACAGAAAATATTTCTGTTAAAATTGCAAACTTTGTGTAAATATCTTGACAAACCACTAAAAGTATACACAAAGCAAACTATAAACTGCTAGGAAAGAATATACAACAATTCTCAAAAAAAGAGGAGAAATTTAATCTTGGAGAAAAATGCAACTTAAAATATTTGTATGCACGTACAACACTTAAGACCTTCAGTATATCTGTAGGTTGAATTAAATTATGGAACGGATTAAGCAAAGCAATCAAAGGATGTACTAATATGATCCACTTCAAGAAACTCTTCAAACTTAAGTGTTTACAGCGTACAAAGAAGAAGAACCATGATAAACATTCTGAATTTATTTCATCCTATTTCTAGATAATCTTACTCATCTCGCTATATGAACTTCACAGAATATAATTTATTTATTTTTATTGTGATTACTTATGGAGTAAATTAGCCACTGCTATGTAAAAGTACATGTTGAAAAGAGAAACTATAAGATGTGATGTATCATGTTGTATGCTTGCATGTTCCAAATAAATTCAAACTCAAATATGAGATGATTAGATATGTAAAGAAGGTGAGGCAGCAGCTCACACATTCTCATACTTTCTGTAACACCAAAGAAGAAATGTCAGCCTTCTTGAAAAATGTTTCAACTAATCTACGTGAAAGAGCCCAGAATTGTTTTTATTCAAATGTTGACAGTATTTCAGCAGGAAACCTTACAATAAAGTGTTATAAAAGTGTATAAAATGGAGTAGATGAGTTAGTGATGTAGAGAAATTTCCTATTTTGACCAATTTTCTCAGCAGATGTTCTATACTTAGAAATAAAATGTTGATGTTCCTCTTAGACAGCTAATAGAAGGTGTTTTTTGATTATCAATTAAACACAACATTAAGTCACTACTGGTCACACCTTTCCTACAAAAAAATGTTAAAATAACTTGTCCAGATGTTTACTGACTTATAATATTCATATTTAATAACTTTTACTGCTAATGAATATCACTTCCTTGACTACTAATAATTGGTATCAGTACCTAACACTGAAAAAAAACAAATGGGTGGATCTCTAGCGTAAAGTTGACGGTGTGTTTGCGAGCTGTTTCGGTCTTTGATGTCTGGTAATTTGTTGTGTTCTAAAAAGTGTTAACAGTGTAAGTAATGTATTGTACTTATTACACACCAGCTGTTTGACTGTAACATACATCTTTGTTGTAGTTTTTATTACACAGTGTTGAAATTGCCGTGTAAAGCCGCTAATGTTACGAAGTAGCACATGCGTCTTCATCTTACCAGCGGGGCTCACGTGCTTAAAGGAAGCGGCGGCGGCCATGTTGAGGGCGCTCTTAAGCTCTCTGACCAACTGCCAGGCGTTCAGGGCGTCACAAAGGTTGATGAAACCAGGAGACCCGTTGACCACTGAGGGAGAACAACAGGAAAAGTATCATAAAGTATCAGTCATGTTTCTTTTGCCAAACAATTTCATTGAGTTGGCACGCCATGTGTACATTTGGACCGCCATGAAGACATTTGCTGCAACTGCCTTCAAATGTTTACAATACAGCTGTACAATCAAATAGGGCTGGGTGAGAGACATAGAGATACATATGTAGTGAAGTGAATTATATTTATATAGCGCTTTTCTCAAGTGACTCAAAGTGCTTTACATTGTGAAACCCAATATCTAAGTTAAAATTTTTTTTTTTTTAAGCAGTGTGGGTGGCAGTGGGAGCAGGCAGGTAAAGTGTCTTGCCCAAGGACACAACGGCAGTGACTAGGATGGCAGAAGCGGGGATTGAACCTGCAACCCTGAAGTTGCTGGCACAGCCGCTCTACAAACCGAGCTTTACCGCCCCTTTGGGTTCCCGGGGTGTACGGTTGCAAAGCTGAAACTTAAAGGAATTGATAGAAGGGCACCACCAGGTGTGGAGCCTGAGGCTTAATTTGACTCAACACGGGGAACCTTACCTGGCCCGGACACGGAAAGGATTGACAAATTGATGGCTTGACAGCAGTTATGGCAACCCTAAACACTCCATTGACGTGGGCGGACCGCAGTCTAAATGGTCCACCCTAAACGACGTGGGCGGGCCACCCTAGACAACGTGGGCGGACCACACTCTAAATGGTCCACCCTGAATGACGTAGGCGGACTGCACTAGACTTGATACATATATAGCAGTTATGGCTACCCTTAATTGAGCTGGAGACTCAATTGACGTGGGCGGACTGCACTAGGCGACGTGGGTGGGCCACCATCTAAATGGTCCACCCTAAATGACATGGGCGGATCACCCTAGACCAATGGTTCTCAACCTCTTTTCAGTGTTGTACCCCCTGTGAACATTTTTTTAATTCAAGTACCCCCTAATTAGAGCAAAGCACTTTTGGTTGAAAAAAAGAGATAAAAAAGTAAAAAACAGCATTATGTCATCAGTTTCTGATTTATTAAATTGTATAACAGTGCAAAATATTGCTCATTTGTAGTGGTCTTTCTTGAACTATTTGGAAAAAAAGATAGAAAAATAACTAAAAACTTGTTGAAAAATAAACAAGTGAATAAAGATTTCTACACATAGAAGTAATGATAAACATAAAGTGCCCTCTTTGGGGATTGTAATAGAGATCCATCTGGATTCATCAACTTAATTATAAACATTTCTTCACAAAAAAGAAATCTTTGACATCAATATTTATGGAACATGTCCACAAAAAAAATCTAGCTGTCAACACTGACAGTGTGTATTCTTGTATTTCTTTTCACAGTTTATGAACTTAAATATTTTGTTGAAGTATTATTCAATAATTATATTTATAAAGGATTTTTGAATTGTTGCTATTTTTAGAATAGTTTAAAAAAATCTCCCGTACCCTTTGTCATACCTTCAAGTACCCCCAGGGGTACACGTACCCCCAATTGAGAGCCACTGCCCAAGACAACATGGGCGGACCACCCCCAGACGACATGGGTGGACCACCCTCTAAATGACATGGGCGGATTACCCTAGACAATATGGGCAGACTACACTAGACGACGTGGACGGACCACCCCCGGACGACGTGGATGAACCATCCTCTAAATGGTCCACCCTCGGCTACGTGGGCGGCCTGCGCTAGATTTGATACATGTATAGCAGTTATGGCTACCCTTAAGACTCAATTGACCTTGAGTCTCAATTGACGTGGGCGGGCCACTCCCGACGACGTGGGCAGACCACCCTCTAAATGGTCCACTCTAAGTGATGTGGTCGGACCCTTCCCCGGACAATGTGGGCGGGCCCACTAGACTTGATTTGTTGGTAGATGAGTGTAAAGTCCTCCAGAGAATGCCAAAGAGTTGACCGTTGCGTACCAGGGGTCACAGCAGACGCAATATTTGCTGTGGGAGCAACAATCCTGACATGATCCAGACCAACCACAAGTAGATTGCAGTCCTGTGTGAAGTGAGCAAGCACCTGTAAGAGGGAGTCCGGAGCCCAGAGTGTAGATCTGGGCTGGTGCCTGGTGAGGGTTCATGCCGTAGCGCAGGGGCAGCTGTACAAGGCCTCGGCCATACTGACCACGGAAGAAGTGCGCTATGGCCTGGTCGTACTGGGCTGTGTGGGTGAACGCCTGAACAACCACAGTCAGAAAAATTATTCTTGTATGACAGCAATGAAAGTTGAACTTGATGCTCATTTCTGCAAGTAAACACAAGGGATGGTCACATGGGGTCAAAGGTCAAACAATCAGACTTTTTCATTTAACCAATCCCATCCATGCTAACAACGTAAAGGAGCACATGAGCAGCGGCCATCTTTGTTCATGTCAACATTGTCGAAAAGATGAACTGGATAATTGAGTTTCATAACCTGATAATTAACAGGTCATACTAGGCTTAATCAAATACCTTCCACCTATGAATCCATTTTAGGACTGACTGCATATGTGGAATATGGTTTATAGCAGTGTTTCTTAACCATAGGGCCCATTGTTGGGCGGGCCGCCCCAAAATGTGTTTCTCAGCTGTGGTCCGTATGGGCCAGTTGTAATATACTTTTCCACCACTTGTGGCAGTAATGACAACATCAAACGATATCCATAGAAAGGTTTCCTTAAGCGCAAAAGTTACGACTAAAGTGGTGAAGCTGTATTTTTATTTTCACTTTGATTTTAGTGACGGTTGATTTAAAAACATTTATTATCAATTTAGTTTATTTATTTTAGCACAACATAATTGTACGTAAACGTATTTTTCCATCGGTTATTCATGAGTTCCTTTTATGCAATGAATTTGGTTAGTTCTTTTTTCCCCTGTAATCAGCCTGTAAATCTGTAGATGTAAATCATAACTATAATTATTTTAAACTCACTTTTGCATCTCTGCTACAGCGTCTATTGCCATACATTATGCAAATGAGGTGATGAGGTCACCGCCAATAGCTACATTCCTGGCGGAGAATTTTGGCAACACTGATTTAGAGGTTTAGAACCCCGGTTAATGCTACAGGTACATTTACAACATGCATACATTTGCAATATGTCCAGTTTCTCATTACAACATGTCCGAAAAGGAGTAGGAAGAAGCAGAGCTTATTTAATCCCACCTCTTTTCCACTTCACGGCAATTAAATAAATGATAAATGGGTTGTACTTGTATAGCGCTTTTCTACCTTCAAGGTACTCAAAGCACTTTGACACTACTTCCACATTTACCCATTCACACACAGATGGAGGGAGCTGCCATGTAAGGCGCTAACCAGCAACCATCAGGAGCAAGGGTGAAGTGTCTTGCTCAGGACATAACGAACTGACGAGGTTGGTACTATGTGGGGATTGAACCAGGGACCCTCGGGTTGCGCATGGCCACTCTCCCACGCCGTCCGATTATATATATATATATATATATATATATATATATATATATATATATATATATATATATATATATATATATATATATATATATATATATATATATATATATATATATATATATATATATATATATATATATATATATATATATATATATATATATATATATATATATATATATATATATATATATATATACACACACATACACACATACACACACACACATTTAAAAATATGATATATAAACTTAGTTCAATCCCATTGCTCCTCTGGACACTGAGGAGAACTCAGACACACTAATTTGTCAAAATGAGCAGGTTAGCATGACAGCGTCCACAATCTCATTTTGTGTGAGCATGAATGAGGCTGACAGTAATGAATTACTGACACGTTTGTTCACTTCCTGTTGTCAATTAGTCCACAGTTTAAGTCAGTAAATAATAAAGATCAAGTGTTGTATGTGCATAAAAGTGTTTTAAATTTCAATGTGGTTGTACATTTTTAGTTAGCAGCATTTTAAGTAATAGTAGCTGTTTGTAAACACAGCAAATCATTTAATTTAATGTTTACTGATTTAATACATAGTGTTCAAAGTACCAAGTATCTGTATGGACTACTACAATACTAGTATGGTGAATGAATGAATGAATGAATGACAACCCTACAGTGATGATGGCTGCACCTCACCTCTTAAAAGTCGGGTGGAGACCTAAATGAGGACCAGCGGTAAAGAAATGGGATTAAAAACAACAATATTTCTCACTTTGAGAGCCAGAGTCCTGCGTGTGCCCAGGCTGGTATCCTGGTCTCCTGAGGACTCCATCTCCTTGGTGACCAGGGAATAATCAGCGGGGTCACACACCACCGTGACCCGTGCGTGATTCTTAGCTGCAGCCCTCAGCAAAGTTACACCACCTTGGTAAATAAATAAAAAAATTAAAAACGTTATGAATTTGAATGTGGCGATAGAAATTGTGTTGTGTATCGTCACAGCTCACCGATGTCAATCTGCTCCACAGCATCTTCCACTTGCACATCTGGCTTGGAGACTGTCTTGACAAAAGGGTAGAGGTTGCACACAACCACCCTGAAAAGAAGCAGGCAGCATAAAACCATGTTCTTACCAACACAAAACTACTAGGTCTAAACTATGGAAGTAACAATATAAATATTTCATATTGTGGTAGAAATGTCGGGGATTTAACCCGGGGCCTCATCCTGTTCATGACGCCCATTTTATGTGGTGGAAAAGTCCGAATCTTAAACAGGAACAATAGAGTTTGTTACAACAGTTTTAATTACTCACAATCAGATAGTACAAAGTTGGATTGAATCGATATGAATTACAGTGTCTCATGAGACGAAAGATGGTGAACCCCCGTGAAAAGAATTAATAAGAGCGCATACCAGGCTTGTTCTTCCCTTCTTATTTATACACTCCATGATGGCCTGAATTGTAACATAACAACTTGAATAACTGTCCAATGTTCAGGGTGACTTGACCTCTTATGTCGTATCCCTCCCAATGCATTCAGTTTAGAAGTAACCCTAGGACAGAAATTTTCCACTCAAGCCACAACACCACCCTGGGCTCAGATCCCATCCCGTTCGCATTTGAACCGATACGGTACAAATTTTCAATACTTTGGAGTATGTTATTAAATATTAATTGTTTTTGATAACAACAACTGCTGTCCAGTTGTTATATCTTGTTTTATTATCACATGTCGGAGTCTCATTTACGGTTGCCAGTCAGATGGCAGAAGAGATCATACTCGCCAACCTTGAGACCTCCGATTTCGGGAAGTGGGGGGCGTGGTTGGGGGCGTGGTTAAGAGTGGAGGAGTTAATTTACAGCTAGAATTCACCAAGTCAAGTATTTCATATATATAAGAAATACTTTACTTTCAGTGAATTCTAGCTATATATATATATATATATATATAAATACTTGAATTTCAGTGTTCATTTATTTACACATATACACACACATAACACTCAACTACGCATTGTTGAGTTAAGGGTTGAATTGTCCATCTTTGTTCTATTCTCTGTCACTATTTTTCTAACCATATGCATGCACACTAGATGGCAGTATTGTCCTGTTTAAAAGTGCCACAACATTGCTGTTTACGGCAGACGAAAACGGGACTGCTGTTGTGTTGTTACCGCGAAGGGAGGACGTTAATGAAACTGCCTAACAATAAACGGACATGAGAAACCAAGAACTCGCCCTCGATCATTCTACAGTTATAACGTCATTGGGCAGACACGCTGTTTATATTGTGGGAAAGCTGACGTGAAAAAAAACCAGACTGTCCTCACTCAGGTCTGCATGAAGCTGGAGGGGGCGTGGCCTCCAGCGCCGCCTGAATTTCGTAGATTTTCAGGAGAACATTTGTCCCGGGAGTTTTTCGGGAGAGTTGCTGAATTTCGGGAGTCTACCGGAAAATCCGGAAGGGTTGGCAAGTATGGAAGAGATCGACCGATTATTGGTGCCGATACACTGTATCGGTCTCTTTTTTTTATTGGGATCAGCTTTTATTTTTCCTCAACTACATCATTAGATACAATGTACACACTTAGGATGCAGTAATCAGTATGTGTAAAAATGACCAACTAGTGAAGTGGATAGTAATAACCACTGCTCAAGTCCTGCTTAAGAAAAGTTACCATTTTTTTCCCTGCTACAGCACTTTGTTTAGGTCGCTTGTATACAATATATCTCTTTTGCTGAACTTTTCAAACGGTCTTTTATTTGCCGGGTAATCCGGTTTTTGTCCTTCTTGTCTGCCATCTTACCGGTACTGTTGTGTTTGTTTTTGCTAGTGCAACGATCAAGCCTTTGTCCACAACACTCGCGGTGCGGGCACATTAAAAGGAGCGCCACCAGTTTCATGATCAATCACATAACGTGACAGAGATGGATGGACATGAAGACAAAAGATTTCTCTGTTAAAAATGCAAACTTTGTGTAAATATCTTGACAAATACGAGATGATTATATCAGCAAAGAAGAGCAGGCAGCAGCTCACACATTCTCATACTTTCTGTAACATCCAGGAAGAAATGACGATGGTCAGCCATCTTGAAAAATGTCTCAACTATAATTTGCGTGAAAGAGCCCAGAATTGTTTTCAAGTCAATGTTGACAATATTTCAGGAGGAAACCTTACAATGTATTAAAATCCATAAAGTGTTATAAAAGTGTACAAAATAGAGTAGATGAGTTATTTTGATGTAGAGAAATGTCATATTTTGACCAATTTTCCCAGCAGATGTTCGATATTTAGAAATAAAATGTCGATGCTCCTCTTAGACACACCTAATAAAACACAACATCAAACATTGTCACCACTGGTCCCACCATTCCTAAAAATAATGTTAAAAAACAACTTAAAGTTTTTTCCAGATGTTTACTGATATATAATATTCATGTTTCATAACTTTTACTGCTAATTAATATCACCTTCAAATATCACTCATCGTCCTCCTTGACTACTAATGACTGGTATCATTATCGGACCTGGAAAAACCGTATTGGTCGATCTATAGCGTACAGTTTGTGGTGTGCTGGCTAGTCAGATCAGTCTTTGATGTCTAGCCTTTTGTTGTCCCCTAAAAAGTGTAAATACTGTAAGTATTGTTCTTATTAGGCAACCACAGTTGTGGTTTTCATTACCAATATTGGACGTAAAATTGCTAACTCTGATCAGTAGCGTGTCAATAGCAAAGCTAACGTATATTAGCATCAAACTATTACATTTTTGGAGAATCATTTGAGTCAAGTGCTTTGTTGGTATTGAAAAATGTAACTCTACCTAGAGGTAGTTTGCCCGAGTACGCTCTCAGTGCTGCTGCAGTGACGTCACCCGCAACTCAGGTACCGTAATATGGCATAGTTGAATTTTATGTAAATCGCTAGGATTTGGTCAGTGCAAAAAAAGAACCGGATTTGGTACCATGACCATCCCTATTAGGAGTAGCACAACTAATCAAGGTGAAGATTTGTATTGTTTTCCGTGGACTTGTCACTGATCAGGTGGTTTGAGCATCTTCTTTAGTGACGTGGGAGAAGACGACACCCTGGGGTTCATTTGCAATTGGGAGTGTCCAACATGTTTGCAGTTCAGGCAGAAACTGGACCCTCACAGGTCCAGGGGAAATGGCGCACTTTTGCGTGAACCAGTTGGAATGTGGGATAATTTGTTCGAATAATTATGTGTAAGTTATCACACAACTCTTATGCTTAAAGGCAGTTGATATAGTTATTATCAATTGTGCTGATGTTGTACTTTTCTATCGGTGCAAAAGGCACAACTTGTAATTTTCCATTGCGAGTTGTCTCGTATCAGCATTTTGTTTCCAGACCCTGCCTGCTGACGGCCGAGGACAGACATCGAGTACCTCAACGCAGATAAAATAGCGACATGGTAAAATCACGAGTGTCAGCACATTTTCATTCTGAATAATCACATATTGAGTCTACTGGGGCTGCTTGCATTACCCCTTCCTTCAGAAGCAGCCCCAGTGACGTGAAGGGACCTCCCGAATAAATAGAGGAGCACGTGGGACTGTACCTTAGAGCTTAGAGTGAAACTGTAACAGAGTGTACAGCCCAATATGTCTCTCCTCAAAATTCAACCCTGTCTCTGCCTGATTTCTTCTTCTTGTTTGGTGTTTGAACCTGAGAATTGGGAGTTTCCAACACTAAGACTGTGTGCAGTTCAGCCAGAAACTGGACCCTCACAGGTCCTTGGGAAATGGCGCACTTTTGCGTGAACCAGTTGGAATGTGGGACAATTAAAGACACGGGCAGAAAGCCCAACAGGAGAAGAAGATCATGTTTACATTTACTTGGATTTGCCTTTTTCCTCATTTGTGTGCTTTTAAGTAACAATGATTGTGTTTACGTCCTGTGCTGCTCTTCACTCGTCAATGTTAAATTGCTGCACCTTCGCTCTGACATTCCGCCAAAATAAAAGCCTCTGTGTTTGCTTCAGCGACCTTGAGACGGTGAAAGAAGTGGACACGTTGTGAGTGGAAGGCAGCACGAGCGTGAGCGGCACACAATGAACACACACTTGCTGGAAGTCCAGGTAAAGTGTGAAGTTAGGAACGTAACCATTAAAAAAGATTTCATATCACAGTTATTTAAGGGTGTAACGGTACGTGTATTTGTACTGAACTGTTTCGGTAAGGGGGTTTCGGTTTGGTGCGGATGTGAACCGAACAAGTTTCCAGAAGGACATGTTAAGTAGCGAAAACAATACTCAAAATTCCGGACATTTGAGGCATTTAAGAAACTGCCCTGACAGCCCCGCAAGAGAGGACATATCCGGTGAAAAGACGACGTGTGGTCAGTCTATCCTAGCCCAATCGCTGCTAGCACCGGACATGTCCTCTTTTACCAGCATGCTAGCAGCAACAGGGCTAGGATAGACTGACCATACGTCCTCTTTTCACCGGATATGTCCTCTTTTGCGGGGCTGTCAGGGCAGTTTCTTAAATGCCTCAAATGTCCGGCATTTTGAGTGATGGTTGCGTGTATTCAAAATGTACGTTCAGGGTTAAGAAGGGGTTAAAAACAAAACATATTGTTCGCGCAACAACAGCATTGTTGAGGGAGGGGCAGAGAGCGAGAGGGTTATGATGAACACGCATGAGTCGCCAGCCTCTGCTTTTTATCCATAGATTTATTCGATTTAATTTTTCATTATCTATAGCAAGGGTGTCAAAAATGTGCACCGGAGGCCATTTGCGGCCCACAGCTAATGTTTTAAAGGCCCACGGCAGATTTTAAAAATACTATTAAAATAAACAAAAACATAGAAGTGAAATAAAAAAGTTTGAAGTTTAAATGTCAGTTGCAATGTTGACTAATAAAACAAAGCGTTTTTTTTTCTTTCAAACTGTCATTGCTCAAAACATAATATTGAATCAAAATCAATGTTATTATGAATTATTGACCTATCCAAGGTTCCCATTACCTCACATCAAATATTCCCCCAAGAAAAATATTTTGGTGGAAGAGTTTGCAAATTTGGTAAATAACCCAAAAAAATATATTTTGTTGTTTGGCTTACTGTACCAAAAATGAACCGAACCGTGACCTCTAAACCGAGGTACATACCGAACCGAAATTTTTGTGTACCGTGTACAGTTATTATATTTTATTTATTTATTTAAAAAAAATAAAAGAAATCACATATTTTTTGCAACGCGAACAGCCACTAAAAAGATTGGATTTGACAAACAAATGTGAATGTGTTTTAGATTGTGGTTTGATTCTGACTGAAGAAAGACGTTTTCATGTTAGCATTTGAGCTAGCGAGCTGGTGGTGCCTGTAAGTCTGTGATTTTATCAAAGTGCAGTCATTACATCATTTTAATTTAAATCACGATATTAACTGTGAATAATTTTACGGCTGCTATCGTTACATCACTTGTTAAGTTCACGTTGAAGTTAAAGTTAGTGTCATCCCTGCTGTAGTGTGACCAATGTGCGTGACGTGTCGGTGAGTAACTTTGTTGCAAAACATTCCATCCTCCTGTGTTCAATTCAGGATTAGGAATAAAATGAACATCAGTGGCTAGTCGACTTTAAAAAGTGTGACGTAGTGCAACCGTTACCAAGTTTGCATGTTGCTCGATCAATAAGCTCTCAGTTTTTGTTCTCCTTAAGTGAAGTCTGCTGCCGACTGACGTGATCACTCATTTATTGAGTGAACACAAAGCAGAGTCACAAGACCACCTCGTGGAAGCAATCATCAAACCCTCGTGCTTCCTGCTCACACTTTCACAAGTTATCTAACCCTTCCAGATCTACTTTGCTGCAGGGGTGTACAAACTTTTTCTACTGATAAATTAACGCAAAACTAACAATGCAACCCCAAAAGGGACAAGCGGTGGGGAGTAGATGGATGGAATACAATATTACATTTTTTTTTAAACCTTTAGAGCTCCCCTCAACTTTGGTCCTGGATACCCAGAATAACTCCGCCATAAAGATGTTAAAAATAAGTAATTAATAGATGTATACTTTATTTTGCCAACAATTAAATATCAAGATTAATTTCTGGTCGGTCGATATAAAGTTTAAAACATATTTGTTTTAGTTTTATGCCTTTTTTGTCAAAGAAAACCCTATTTTGTATGGTTAAAACACAAACTACGCAATAGTTTCCCCCCCAAAAAAATTTAAAGTGGGAATATTTGATGTTAAGTAATTAAGCCTTAAATAGGTCAACAATTCATGACGTTATTATCTTTTGAACATTTTTTTTAAAAATCCCCCTAAAACTCTAAATGAAAAATCATGCATTTCAACATTTAAATACCCAGATCGACTTCAGATCCATCCATCGATTACGAGTATTTACTATTTAAAAATTGTTTGTTTTATGCCATTTTTCAAAAATAAACCTTTTTTATGTCAGGGGTGCCCATTATGTGGATCTAGCTACTGGTCGATCACCAGCCAGGTATTACAAAAAAAATAGTCCTAAAAATTGCCGATCATCAATCTTCACAAAGACGTGACTTTGGTCACTTGATTGACATTGACAACACCCGAGGGTCTTGTGGTTGAAACTGGCTGCTGCCAGATCATTATTAAGAAAAAATGACCGACAGGAAGGCGAAAAACTTTTTATTTCAACAGACTCTCGCACCGTACCTGCCGTCAAAAGCTGCATAGTTCCTGTCTTCACAATAAAAGCGCTGCTCCATCCTGC
This sequence comes from Nerophis ophidion, assembly GCF_033978795.1. Taxonomy (NCBI): domain Eukaryota; kingdom Metazoa; phylum Chordata; class Actinopteri; order Syngnathiformes; family Syngnathidae; genus Nerophis; species Nerophis ophidion. The sequence goes on along the minus strand of NC_084635.1, from coordinate 39,733,832 downwards.
ATGCACTTACAAAATAAGACTCAGCAAGCTAGCGCACACAAGCTACGGATTTTTCCACCAACGTATTTCTTGTAAATTGTATAAAAAGGAGTATGGAAGCTGGACAAACAAAAACCAAGCACTTTCATTCGGTATTGGACAGAAAGAAGGACTTTTTTATCCTCAATTTGAAAATGTGGAGGTTATCATCACTACTGTCTGATTCCAATCAATGCAAGTCATCACAATCACACCAACTTACTGTATATTCTTGTCTTCATGAAAGAAAGGAATGTTAAACATGCTTGTGTTATCATTAAACACCTTCAACTCGTTAACAAAAACGGAAAAAGAAACACACGCACACGTTTTTCTTTGTGTGCTATGGCTATGAGGTTTTTTTTTTCCTTAGTCTCTGTCTGGACATCACTCTAGGGCAGGCGTGCCCACACTTTTTCTGCAGGCAAGCTACTATTCAATTGACCAAGTCGAAGGAATCTACCTCATTCATATATGTCATTTATATTTAATAATTTATGAAAGAGACGTTTTTGTTAACACGTTAAAAGGTGTTTAATGATAACACAAGCATGTTTTACGCATATAGATTCCTTTGTTTAATGAAGACAAGAATACAAGTTGGTGCATTACCTGATTCTGATGACTTGCATTGATTGGAATCAGACAGTAGTGCTGATGATGTCCACATTTTCAAATGGAGGGGAAAACAAGTCCTCTTTTCTGTCCAATACCACATGAAAGTGGTTCGTTTTTGGCATCTTATTTGTCCAGCTTCCATACTCGTTTTTATACATTTTGCAAGAAATACATTGCCTGCAAACTCCGTAGCTTGCTATCTTGTGCACGCTAGCTTTTTGAGACTTTTTTTTTTTGTTAGTGCAGGCAGGATGAAGCAGGGCTTTTATTGTGAAGACAGCAGCTGTGCAGTCCCTGTGTAGGGTTTTGACAGCAGGTACGGCCCAAGAGTCTGTTGAAATAAAAAGTGTTTCTGTCCGTCCGGTCAGTGATTTTTTTCTTAATAATGAGCTCGCAGCAGCCAGCGTCATTTCAGAAGACCCTCGAGTGCCGTGAATGTCAATCAAGTGACGTCGTTGTAACAATTGATGATCACAAATGTTTAGGTTTATTTTTTTAATGCTTGGTTTGCGATCGACTGGCAGACCCTCCACGATCGACCGGTAACTCGCGATCAACGTAATGGGCACCCCTGCTCTAGGGTGTCTAGCGTTAGACTGAATTTTTTTTTTTTTTTTACTCACCCCCCTCCTACCCTTTCCCCAAATTTTACCTTTCTCCTACCTTTTTGAGTGGCACTAATGTGGCGACCCTCTGCGATCCTGTCTGGTCTCCCTGTAATGTATGTCTGCTCTTAGCGAGACTACGCACAATTTGGATTCTTGTATGTCTTTTACATGGTGAGAATTGACTATAAAGGCATACCATACTAATAGAAATAAATGAGCTAGATCACCTCGACTTGGTCATTTAAATAGTAGCTGGCATGCTGAAGGTGTGGGCACCGCTGCTTTAAAGAGTTATTCTGTTACTAGAGTCAACATGGCCACTTTTTCTTGTTGCATTTCATCAGTTTGCTTTTTTAATCCCCTTTTTAAAATGGTATTTTTAAGGCCGAAAAAAATAAATAAACCACGGGCCGCACCTGGACACCCCTGCTTTAGCAGGTTCCAAACAGAGGACGTCAAGGTTGACTGTGCTCTCACCTGACCAGGTTGTAGCCCAGCTTGCTCATGTCTGCGGCGTCGCCGGAGGTCTTCCTAGCCAGGATGCCTCCATGGACGGCAGGATGGAGCGTCTTCACGCGGCCTCCCAGCATCTCTGGGTGTCCGGTCAACTCTGACACGTCTCTGACAAAACACACCATGGTGCAGGAAGTCAAACAATACAATATAAACACACTTTACAGCAACGTTTTTCCAAACTTTTTGGAGCCAAGGCACATACATGTATACACACACGTCCATATACATGTATACACACACACACACACACACACACACACACACACACACACAATGTACATATCCATGTATACACACCACATACATGTACATATCCATGTATATCAGGGGCGTCCAAACTTTTTCCACTGAGGGCCACACAGAAAAATTAAAACATGCGGGGGCCGTTTTGATATTTTTCATTTTCAAACCATAACAAAATATATGGATTTTACCTTTAGGACTCCCAGGGACCATACAGGGTCTCCATCATTAACGTGAAAAAAATAAGTAAAATTATTATTTAAATGTTTTATGTAACGCTTACAGTAAATCTCTATATCAACTTCAGGTTGATGTAAAGTTAAAAAAAAAAGGTTTTGTGCCTTTTCAGTCAAAGACAAGTTTGTTTTTTTATAGTAAAACTGAAATATGCAGTATTTCCCCCATTGCCCAAAACATTCAGAAAGCAATGTTTGATCTGAAGTAATTGGAGCCCTAAAAAGATCAATAGTGCAGGACACCATTGATTTCAATGTATTATTATTTCTGAGTAATGACAGTGAAAAAATAAATAAAATCACACTAAATATATTTGGGTTTCAAAAGGTCCCCCACTCATAAAGTGAGACATTTTTATTATTATTTGTTTTACTTTCAACACTTAAGTTACAAGATCAACTTCAGATATATCTATCGATTTTACGTTTGAACTATTATTTTGTTGGTTTTTTGCTCTTTTGTCAAAGAAAACACTGTTTTTATATGGCAACCACACAGTATATGCACATATTTTCCACATAAAACATTACAAAGTGAAATATTTGAAGTAATTGGAGCCTTAAATAGGTCAATAATTCATTACATATATATAAAGTTTAAAAAAAGCAAAATTTTTTTTTTTTTTTTTTTAAGCGTTGGCAATAAGAGCAAAATAAAGAAAAACTAAAGAAAAACAAACAGCCTGCATGGCAGCTTTGTGGCAACATCGCAACTTTTCCCCATTAGATTTCACCTCATTCTACTTTTTTAGTGTTTTTTATTTTTATTTTTGCAATAGCATTTCCAGAATGTGTGGCGGGCCACTAAACAATTAGCTACGGGCCGCAAATGGCCCCCGGGCCGCACTTTGAACACCCCTGATGTTTACACACAATATACATATCCATGTATACACACAATATACATATGCATGTATACACACAATATCCATGTACATATCCATGTACGCACACAATATACATGCACATATCAATATATCCATGTACGCACACAATATACATGCACATATCAATATATCCATGTACGCACACAATATACATGCACATATCAATATATACACCCAACATACGTGTACATATACATGTATACATCCAAGTACATATACATGTATACACCAACATACATGTACATATGCATGTATACACCCAACATACATGTACATATACATGTATATACACAATATACATTAATGTGTACATGTATACACACAATATACATGCACATACACATCTATACACAGAATATAGATGTATATGTATTAGGGCTGGGTGATAAAACTAACAATATATATCGCGATAGACATGTGATCGATATCAATAGAAAATGGGGTCGATAGAACGTTCGATAATTTCACTGAGTTCTGTTAGAAAAAAATAGTAAGAAACGCAGAGCTGGAACCGCACGGCATTCTGGGGGGTATAGGCAAAGGAAGGGTATTAGCCTCTCGACCTATCACGGCCGAGCCTGAACGGCAAGGCATTCTTGGAAATGCTAATAGGAAAAAAAAAAGCAACGATTGATTGATACTTTTATTAGTAGATTGCACAGTTCAGTACATATTCCGTACAATTGACCACTAAATGGTAACATCCGAATAAGTTTTTCAACTTGTTTAAGTCGGGGTCCACGTTAATCAACGAAACGGGAATATGAGTGCGGCAGCACGAGAGGAAATTGTAAATAAAAAAGGAAACGTCACGTCACCAGTTTGGCAGTATTTTGGATTTTTTAAGTCCGATACGAATCAGAGTAATACTGTCTGCAAGCTTTGCAAGGTCGTCGTCCCGACCAAGTCTTGGAACACGACAAACTTATTTTACCACCTGAGCCGCTCTCACCCACTGGAGTATAGCAGCAAGCAGCCACAACATCAGCCGGTGCAAGTGGAACAGCACCGAAGCGGCAACAACAGACCACCAACAATACAAAACGTTATAAAGAAATAAGGGATGCAGTGATGTATCAATTAGCGAAGGACATGCTACCGCTCAGTATAGTTGAGAAGTCTGGGTAAGCATTTATTTAATGTCAATATTTGCACATCGATCAGTATTTCAATTAATTTGACTGTTTTTCTGAATGCTGACCTTGTTCTAAAGGTTATATCTAAAATAAAATTATTTAAACTCAGCCTTTTTTCTCCTGGTCTTTATCTGGAATAGTTTTTTTTATCAATAATTATCGATATTGACTGATATGAAACACTTATATCGTGATACATTTTTTAGTCATATCGCCCAGCCCTAATATGTATACACACAGAATATATATGTATATGTATACACACAATATAGATTTATGTGTATATACACAGAATATAGCTGTATATGTATACACACAAAATATATATGTATACACAAAATATAGATTTATGTGTATATACACAGAATATAGACGTATATGTATACAACCAATATACATGTACATATACATGTATCAGAATCATCTTTATTTGTCCGTTCCAACATGTAAAAGACACAACAGAACTGAAATTACATTTTCGGCACAGTCCCGCTGAGAGCAGACATAAGTTACCGTGGGGGGGAGGACACACAAGACGAGACCGCCGATGGATCAGCCGGTTACATCGCTTCTTATATATACACAATATACATGAATGTGTACATGTATACACACAGAATATAGATATGTGTATACATTGTGACGTACCTGACAGCCAGTCCATGTATACACACAATATATACATACACAAAATATAGATGTATATGTATAGATTGTGACGTACCTGACAGCCAGTCCAGCATCACGCAATATACATGCACATACACAGAATATAGATGTATATGTATACACACAGAATATAGGATATAGATGTATATGAACTCTCGCGGCTGTGTTGGAGCCACTTTGGTTTGAACTTTCACAGTATCATGTTAGACCCGCTCGACATCCATTGCTTTCGGTCCCCTAGAGGGGGGAGGGGTTGCCCACATCTGAGGTCCTCTCCAAGGTTTCTCATAGTCAGAATTGTCACTGGCGTCCCACTGGATGTGAATTCTCCCTGCCCACTGGGTGTGAGTTTTCCTTGCCCTTTTGTGGGTTCTTCCGAGGATGTTGTAGTCGTAATGATTTGCGCAGTCCTTTGAGACATTTGTGATTTGGGGCTATATAAATAAACATTGATTGATTGATTGATATGTACAGATTGTGACGTACCTGACAGCCAGTCCATGTACACACACAATATACATGTACATACACACAATATAGATGTATATGCAGAGGTGGGTTGTAACGCGCTACATTTACTCCGTTACATTTACTTGAGTAACTTTTGGGATAAATTGTACTTATACAAGTAGTTTTTATGCAACATACTTTTACTTTTACTTGAGTATATTTATAGAGAAGAAACGCTACTTTTACTCCGTTCCATTTATCTACATTCAGCTCGCTACTTTTTTTTATCGATCTATTAATGTTTGTTTTGGTTTATGACAGAGCTTCAAAGTAGAATCTACGCATGCCTGCGTTTCACCAATCACATGCAGTCACTGGTGACGTTGGACCAATCAAACAGAGCCAGGCGGTCACATGACACGACTTAAACAAGTTGAAAAACGTATTGGGGCGTTACCATTTAGTGGTCAATTTTACGGAATATGTACTGTACTGTGCAATCTACTAATAAAAGTTTCAATCAATCAAAAGTGTAAAGGAAAAAAGACACTTTATTTCAACCGTACTTCCCGTCAAAAGCCTAAAGACGGATCGCACAGTTCCTGTCTTCACAATAAAAGTGCTGCTCCGTCGCGCCTGCGCTAACAAAATAAGAGTCTCCGAAAGCCAGCGCAAACAAGCTAGCAAACTACGGAGTTTTCCGCCAATGTATTTCTTGTAAAGTGTATAAAAACGAATATGGAAGCTGGACAGATAAGATGCCAAAAACCAACGACTTTCATGTGGTATTAGACAGAAAAGAGGAACTTTTTTTCTCCTCCATTTGAAAACGTGGACGTCTGATTCCAATCATTGCAAGTCATCAGAATCAGGTAATACACCAACTTATATTCTTGTCTTCATGAAAGATAGGAATCTATATGTTAAACATGCATGTATATTCATTAAAACACCTTCAATATGTGAACAAAAACGGCAAAATAAATACATATAAATGATATACTGTATATATAAATGTATGTATATATATATATATATATATATATATATGATTTGTGTGTGTATGTATGATATGTGTGTGTATGTATGATATGTGTGTGTATAAATGATATGTGTGTGTATGTATATATGAGGTAGATCACCTCGACGTGGTCATTTACTAAGTAATTGATAAACGTTGAAAAACTTGTTGGGGTGTTACCATTTAGTGGTCAATTGTACGGAATATGTACTGTACTACAATCTACTAATACAAGTTTTAATCAATCAATCAATCAAATCAATGAATGCCTACTGAGGCTATGGTGCTGTTAAGTTATTGTGGCTCAATGTGCCATTTTTTTATTTTATTTTAATGTACTATTATTTAATGTATATAATTGTTTTAGTTGCTTAAGAGATATTCCTGGCTCTGAATTTGCTCATTGCTATTTTTATGTTTTTGTGCATTATTTGTTGCCGTAATCAGGTTACTCATCAGTTACTCAGTACTTGTGTAGTTTTTTCACAACATACTTTTTACTTTTACTCAAGTAAATATTTGGGTGACTACTCCTTACTTTTACTTGAGTAATACATCTCTAAAGTAACAGTACTCTTACTTCAGTACACTTTCTGGCTACTCTACCCACCTCTGTGTATATGTATACACACAGAATATAGAATATAGATGTATATGTATAGATTGTGACGTACCTGACAGCCAGTCCAGCATCACGCAGAACTTTGGCGGTCCCTCCTGAAGCTACGAGACTCAAACCAACGCCCAGCAGCTTCTGGGCAAACTCCAGCAGCCCACTTTTGTCTGACACGCTGAGCAGAGCTGCAATGGACGCAACAAAACACTAATGTCACTCTTTCTTCAGCCGGTGTATAAAAATAGCACCACGATGCTAATCATGCTAGCTGAAGAGTTAGCTCCCGCCACGTCCCGTAGCTACGACATAAGTTGCTCTTGAATGAAACTTGGAGGAGGAAACTTACCGAGTTCTGCAGAGGCCATGTTGGCAGGAACAATGTCGTCTTGGAGAAGTAAAGTGGAAGGTTAGAGGAGCGAGCAAGGAGATAATTGTGACAAACTGACTCGAATCCTCCACTTTTCAACGCTTCTTCTTCATGTGCTCGCTAAGCCCCGCCCCGCGCCGTCGGCCCGCCCCCAAACTTCACACGAGCGTACCCAACCCCCCCTACGTCATAGTTACATTCAGGAAGTGCTTAGATTGATCACGTCAACGGAAAAATACAAAAATTAAATTAAATTGAAAAAAAAAATGAATAAAAATGATTAATCACGTGAATGGAAGTAAAAATATTGCTAGCTTAAATACTTTAAAATGTACTCCTTTGTAAACTAGAGGTGACCACATTCTACTCAGTAGCGTTACTTTATTTAGAGCAGGGGTGTCCAAACTTTTTCACTGAGGGCCACACACTGAAAAATCAATGCAAGCTGGGGCCATTTTGATAGTTTTTATTTTTAAAAACCAATACTATATGTGTATAAAAATAAACGTATAAGGCTTGATCCCGGGGACACCAAAAGGTTTTGGTCAAAAAAATATTTAAAATGTGTCATTATTCAGTATTATTATTATTATAGGCTTTAATCTTTAGATCAACATTAGGACTATGTGTCAATATAACATTTAAAAAAAATTAAGTTGTATGCTCTTTTTGTCAAAGAAAACCTTTTTTTTTTTTAAAAAAACTCAAAATACCGTATTTCCTTGAATTGCCGCCGGGGTGCTAATTAACTTAAAACCTCTTCTCACTCCTGCACTTACCAAAAGCATGCGGTAAAAGTAAGCATGCGCTAATTATTTTAAAACCTATTCTCACTCCGGCACTTACCAAAGGCATGCGTTAAAATAAGCATGCGCTAATTATTTCAAAACCTCTTCTCACTCCGGCACTTACCAAAGGTATGCAGTAAAAATTTGAGTGTGATGTAAGCTTGGACCTTAAATCCTACTGAATAGCTCTTAATCTTCTTCCCTTTATGCAATTTCGAATTACCGGTATTGAAATCAGCCTCCTCCATTTTGAAAATGATGACAGGGCAAGTGTTACTCGTGATGTCACGAGTTTGACCAGGCGGTAATACTAAGCATGCGCTATTTATTTTGGGAAGCGAGTTTGACCCGGCAGTAATTCAAGGCAGGCGCATACTATATGCCCTGCGGCAATTCAAGGAAATACTGTATGCAATATTTTCACCCAATAACATTTTTAAGTGGAATATTTTGGGATATATAATAAGTGTATCTTTAAAAAGGTCAATAAGTTATAACAACATTGATTTCAATTCATTATTATTTTTTGAGCAATGGCAAAAAAAAAATATTGGGGATCTAAAAGGGTTCAACTCATTAAAGTGTTAAAAAATAAATTTTAATTATTTTGTTTACTTTTAACACAATAATCTCGAGATCAACTTCAGATCTAGCCGTCGATTATACGTTTTATTGTTGTTTATGTTTTTTGTTTGTTCGTTTTAAAAAAAAAACGTGTGGCAAACACAAAATATGCAACATTTTACACAAAAAATATCTCGAAGTGGAATATTTAATGTGACGTAATTGGTGCCTTGAATAAGTCAATAATTCATAAGGACATTAATTTTGATTCGTTATTTTTTTTTTTAAGAAAGAAACAGCATGCATGGCAGCTTTGTGTCATTAGTCAAAATTGGAACATTTTCTTGTTAAATTTCACCTCTTTGCTCTTTTTTACCACTTTTTATGTTTTGTATTTTTCTTATCGTATTTTTAGAATGTGCCGTTGGGCCGTTAAAAAATTCCCTGCGGGCCGCAAATGGCCCCCGGGCCACACTTTGGACATCCCTGATTTAGAGTAAAACGACTCAAGTAAGAGTAAAAAGTAGTCAAACATTACGAACACGTAATTCATATTCAGTGGGAAAAAATACTCTGCTAAACAAGTGAGTAACTTTTGAAGTATTTGGTAGCTATTTATTAAAATGTACTTTCACTACAACCAGTGTGTGCGTGCACATTTTACAGTCACTTATGACGTCATAAAAGAGCTAATGTTAGCATATGCTAGCTAAAACATGAACAAAACTACTTCTTATTGCAAAATGTGTTGTCTCTTTGGAAGTGTAATGAAATGAATTCATGATTAATTCATCAAGTTTTGATTGATTTGACTGTTATACTTGTTGATGAATGGAAACATTATCACACTTTAATACCATAAATGTAAGTATATTCACGACGTATGTTCTATAATAATACAAACATTTTCTTTATATTCATAAATTAAAGGAGGGTTTTAGTTTGGGGGGAAATTCCTCCACATTCACTAAAAAATACTTCCTTACTCTCACCACCAGAGGGAAGCATTACTTCTGGTCTAAGTGAATATACAGCAGCAATGTCCAAAATGATGCCCGGGGGCCGTTTGTGGCCCACAGCTAATTGTTTACCGGCCCGCCGGTAAACAATTAGCTGCAAAATAAAAAAAGACATTGCAAAAATAAAAAAGGACATTAAAAATATTGGAATGAGGTGAAATCTATCGAGAAAAAGTTGCAATGTTGACACAAAGCTGCCATGCAGGCTGTTTTTCTTTCTTTTGTCTTTATTTTACCATGTAAAAACCATCTTTACCATGAATTGATTAACGTGGACCCCGACTTAAACAAGTTGAAAAACTTATTGAGGTGTTACCATTTAGTGGTCAATTGTACGGAATATGTACTGTACTGTGCAATCTACTAATTACAAGTTTCAATCAATCAATCAATTATTTTTTTATATTTTTTTTGCCATTGCTCAAAACAAAAAATAATGACAAAAAAATCCATGTTATAATGAATTATTTTCAAAGCTCCAATTAGTTCAAAAATTTCACTTTAAAATGTTTTATGTGGTAAATATTGCATATATTGTGCAGTTGCCATGTAAAAAGAAAGTTTTCTTTGACAAAAGAGCATAAAAAAAACTAAATGATTGTTCAGACGTAAAATCAACAGATATATCTGAAGTTGATCTCGTAACTTAAGTGTTGAAAGTTAAAAAAATAATAAAAATGTATCACTTTCTGAGTGGGGCACCTTTTGGATCCCAATATATTTAGTGGTATTTTATTTATCTTTTCACTGTGATTACTCAAAAATAATAAATAATTAAAATCAATGGTGTCCTGCATTATTGATATTGATATTTCAGTTTTACTATGAAAAACAAAGGTGTTTTTGACAGAAATGTCATAAAACCTTTTTTATTTTTTATTTTTAAGTGTTAAATAAAAAAATAATACTAAACATTTGACTTATTTTTAACATTTTATTAACTGAGACCCTTTATATATAGATAGATAGTACTTTTTTGATTCCTTCAGGAGAGTTCCTTCAGGAAAATTAAAATTTATGGTCCCTGGGACCCCTAAAAGTAAAATATTTTTGGAGATAGGCACCAGTGCGCCCCGCCACCCCAAAAGGGACAAGCGGTAGTAAATGGATGGATAGATGGATATATTTTGTTACGGTTAGAAAATGAAAAATATCAAAATGGCCCCCGCATTCTTTAATTTTTCCGTGTGCGGCCCTCAGTGGAAAAAGTTTGGACACCCCTGATATACAGTAATATAATACAACATTATTGTATCATATTAGTTGCAACCAAAATACAAAAAAAACAAGTTCTCTCAGTTTAGTACTTGTAGAAATAGAGGAAACAAGTATTTCAATATTTGTTTATGCATTGTGTAATATTAATATTGTTGTACATTCAAAGTGTATGATATGATGGCAGTTTATCATTTCTGAAAAAAGCGTATTTCAATGAATGAAAACCTAGAAAATGGACGATTATTAAGCATGTTTCATATTTGGAAGATGTTCTGAGGGACGATGTGCTTTCTTCCTTTCCACCAGCAGAGGGCGATGTGGACTTTCTTGACGATTGAGTGTCTTTGGTGGCGTTTTTATGTCCGATGAATAAGTACAGAGTTCATTTAAATAGTCTTTGTTATATCCATTATTACAATCAAAATGTTTAGATTGCTGTCTTAACTCTTAAGTTGCCCGTAATTGTAATGATATTATTTACAGTTGTTATTATTATTTGCAAAAAAACGTTTTGCTGCCAATTTAAAGAGATGATTGTTGTTGTAATTGTGTGATGATGACTTTGCTTCTCCACCTGTAAGTTCACAATAGAATAAAAAAATTGATGTTCATTCTCTCCAACAGTTTATAAAATAGGAAAAATAAGAATGTTTTTCATATAATTCTGCAGTAGGAAATGGATGGATGAAATTCTGAAATCCTCACAAAAAATAAATTTGAATTGAAATTCCATCCATTTTCTACCGCGTATTCCCTTTCGGGGTCGCGGGGGGCGCTGGCGCCTATCTCAGCTACAATCGGGCGGAAGGCAGGGTACACCCTGGACAAGTCGCCACCTCATCGCAGGGCCAACACAGATAGACAGACAACATTCACACTCACATTCACATTCATTATTGTAATCCTAATATAGACAATATGATTAATTTGTTTTTGCAATGTGACACAAATGACGTTTATTTTGAAGGCGGCGGACTGCAAAATAAACATGAATATTCCATGCCTACATTCACTGTGGTTAATATTAAATGTGGCATATTTAGAAAAGGCAGCACATTTGTATTCATATTATTATGTTGCTTAAAAACACTCATAAAAGTTATTTTTAAGTGCAGCATTTATTGTCTTTTTTTGATACATTTAATGTGTTTTAATAAACAGTTTGTTGTAACGTTAGTCTCTTTTTGTCTCTGTTATTTTTACTTTTATTTTGTGGTTCTGTTTGTATTTGATTTATTTCATATTATATTGTAATTTATATTCATATTATAATTTTATATTTTGTAATTTGTTGTCATTGATTGAATTGTACCCGGAGGGAACCCACGCATTCACGGGGAGAACATGCACCAAAGACATGCACCTGGGGATAGGTTGATTGGCAACACTAAATGGTCCCTAGTGTGTGAATGTAAGTGTGAATGTTGTCTGTCTATCTGTGTTGGCCCTGCGATGAGGTGGCGACTTGTCCAGGGTGTACCCCGCCTTCCGCCCGATTGTAGCTGAGATAGGCGCCAGCGCCCCCCGCGACCCTGAAAGGGAATAAGCGGTAGAAAATGGATGGATGGATGGATGATTGAATTGTATTGAGTGCATTATTTTTGTTTGTATTCAATTTAATTCATAGTATATTGTAATTCACATACATATTATACTTTTATATTTTGTAATCTGTCGTCAATGATTAAATTATATTGGAAGTGCATTTTTTTATTTGTATTTGATTTTTTAAATTTGTTTTGTATTTTATATGCATATGCTTTTTTGTTATTTGTCGTCAATGATTTATTTGTATTGGAAGTGCATTATTTTGTTTGTATTTGATTTATTTAATATTATGTTGTACTTTATGTACATATTACAACTGTACATGCTGTAGTTTGTTGTCAATGATTAAATTGTGTTAGGAGTGCATTATTTTGTTTGTATTTAATTTAAATCGTACAATATTGTATTTTTTCATACATATTATAAAATGACCGACAGGAAGGCGGGAAACTTTTTCTTCCAGCAGACTCTCGCAAGTCATCACAATCACACCAACTTATATTCTTGTCTTTATGAAAGACAGGAATGTTAAACATGCTTGTATTATTAAACACCTTCAACTCGTTAACAAAAACAGCAAAATAAACACACGCACACGTTTTTGTTTGTGTGCTATGGCTATGAGTTTTTTTTCCCCTTAGTCTCTGTCTGGACATCCCTCTAGGGCAGTGGTTCTTAACCAGGGTTCAATCAAACCCCCTAGGGTTCGATGAGTCGACCTCAGGGGTTTGGCGGAGATCAAAACACACGCGACTCTTCGTGTAAATACAAACTTCTCCCTGTTGGCATATTACAGATACGGCAACAGCTGACTGATTTGCAGGAGTATAATTTGTTGTGAGTTTATGCACTGTCTTAGTTTTGTTGTTTGAACAAGGTGATGTTCATGCACGGTTGATTTTGTTGGCGGTCAAGTTCTACGTCAGGCCATACAGGAAACATCGGGGGTGGCAGAGCGGAGCAGCCAGTGGTTCTGACTGAAGAGCAAAGACCCCAAATGCTCCCCAAAATAAATCATGACTCCTGCTGAGGCTGGCCGGATGCAGAGGGGGTCACTGGTGCTTCGGCATGGGACGCTGAACCTACTTGAGGCGTCGTGGGCCCGGTCAGCGAGAGGTCCGTGAGCGTAGGAGCCCACTTTAAAACCCCAATGATGCGTCTGCCTGCCTGCCTGCAGCACATAGATCAGGGGTAAGGAACCTATGGCTCTAGAGCCAGATGTGGCTTTTTTGATGACGGCATCTGGCTCTCAGATACATCTTAGCTGACATTGCTTAACACCAGACCTGAGAAAATGAAGGCACATGCGGCCAGTTATGCTTTTCAATCAGGCCCGCCGGACATTCCCATATAATGTCATTAGATCTTCAAGATCTAATGATGTTTTCTAATGACCGTCAGTCTTCATCAGAGGTGGGTAGTAACGCGCTACATTTACTCCGTTACATCTACTTGAGTAACTTTTGGGATAAATTGTACTTCTAAGAGTAGTTTTTATGCAACATACTTTTACTTTTACTTGAGTATATTTATAAAGAAGAAACGCTACTTTTACTCCGCTCCATTTATCTACAATCAGCTCGTTACTCGCTACCTTTTTTTTATCGATCTGTTAATGCACGTTTTGTTTGTTTTGATTTTGTCAGACACGCATTCAAAGTAGGATCTACGCATGCCTGCGTTTCACCAATCAAATGCAGTCACTGGTGACGTTGGACCAATCAAACAAAACCAGTCGGTCACGTGACCGTCAAACGTCGAATCCGACCTTAAAAGTTGAAAAACGTATTGGGGTGTTACCATTTAGTGGTCAATTGTACGGAATATGTACTGTACTGTGCAATCTACTAATAAAAGTATCAATCAATCAATCAATCAAAAGTGTAAAGGAAAAAAGACACTTTTTATTTCAACGGTACTTCCCGTCAGAACCCTAAAGACTGATCGCACAGTTCCTGTCTTCACAATAAAAGTGCTGCTCCATTGCGCCCGCGCTAACAAAATAAGAGTCTCCGAAAGCCAGCGCAAACAAGCTAGCAAGCTACGGAGTTTGCCGCCAATGTATTTCTTGTAAAGTGTATAAAAACGAATATGGAAGCTGGACAAATAAGATGCCAAAAACCAACGACTTTCATGTGGTATTAGACAGAAAAGAGGAACTTTTTTTCTCCTCCATTTGAAAACGTGGACAGTATCAGCACTATACTGTCTGATTCCAATCAATGCAAGTCATCAGAATCAGGTAATACACCAACTTATATTCTTGTCTTCATGAAAGATAGGAATCTATATGTTAAACATGCATGTATATTCATTAAAACACCTTTAACATTTCAACAAAAACGGCCAAATAAAAAACTACAAATTATATACTGTATATATATATATATATGTATATATATATATATATATATATATGATGTGTGTGTGTATGTATATATGAGGTAGATCACCTCGACTTGGTCATTTATTAAGTAATTGATAAACGTTGAAAAACTTATTGGGGTGTTACCATTTAGTGGTCAATTGTACGGAATATGTACTGTACTGCAATCTACTAATACAAGTTTCAATCAATCAATCAATCAATCAATCAATAAATGCCTACTGAGCCTATGGTGCTGTTAAGTTATTGTGGCTCAATTTGCCGTATTTTTTTTTTTTTTAATGTATTATTATTTAATATATATTATTGTTTTAGTTGCATAAGAGATATTCCTGGCTCTGAATTTGCTCATTGCTATTTTTATGTTTTTGTGCATTATCTGTTGCCGTAATTATTAAACAAACAGGTTACTCATCAGTTACTCAGTACTTGAGTAGTTTTTTCACAACATACTTTTTACTTTTACTCAAGTAAATATTTGGATGACTACTCCTTACTTTTACTTGAGTAATACATCTCTAAAGTAACTGTACTCTTACTTGAGTACAATTTCTGGCTACTCTACCCACCTCTGGTCTTAAACTACTCAAAGTCTTTCGATGGTTGAAATCTGCTCTTTTGCATGATATACTAAACTATGGTAATTTAATTAGTTGCTATGCCAATCCAGTTAGTATATGGTAGTGTAAGTCACGGCAGCTCAGACGGGGCACCAAGCAGTGTGGGTGGGGAGTGTTTCCACAGAGTGGTCAACCTGAAATGTGGGTGTCAGGGACAGACAGAAAGTGAAGTGAAGTGAAGTGTATTATATTTTTTACAACAAAGTTCTAAAGCTTAGTGATGTATCAGATGTATCAGATTGTAAGCGGCATAGCTCGGTTGGTAGAGTGGCCGTGCCAGCAACTTGAGGGTTGCAGGTTCGATTCCCGCTTGTGCCATCCTAGTCACTGCCGTTGTGTCCTTGGGCAAGACACTTTACCCACCTGCTCCCAGTGCCACCCACACTGGTTTAAATGTAACTTAGATATTGGGTGTCACTATGTAAAGCGCTTTGAGTCACTTGAGAAAAGCGCTATATAAATATAATTCACTTCACTTTTTACCCGTCAATTTCCTATTTCGCTGTTTGTGTCCATTTTTCTTGATTGTAAAATATTTGGATGGAGAGGGTGAGTGACGTTCATATGTTGTCAATAGTCTGTGTTTTATCCCTCATAGTTAATATTGTAAATCCCACATTCTTTATTTTGGGTGTCTCGCTCAGTCAAATATTGTAAAATTCCACTCTGCTTTTTTGAGGCAGTCTCTCGTAACTTTTTAGCATTCAATCAGATTCTGTTCACCTACAAGGCCACCAAGTGTATGTGCTCGCAAAGGATGCAAACACCTCATTCTGTTTTTAATTTGTTTTAGGAGTCTTTTTACGTGTTTTAGGAGTCTTTTTACGTGTTTTAGGAGTCTTTATGTGTTTTAGGAGTCTTTTTACGTGTTTTAGGAGTCTTGTTAAGTGTTTTAGGAGTCTTATTATGTGTTTTAGGAGTCTTGTTAAGTGTTTCAGGAGTCTTATTATGTGTTTTAGGAGTCTTGTTAAGTGTTTTAGGAGTCTTATTATGTGTTTTAGGAGTCTTGTTAAGTGTTTTAGGAGTCTTATTATGTGTTTTAGGAGTCTTTTTAAGTGTTTTAGAAGTCTTATTATGTGTTTTAGGAGTCTTGTTAAGTGTTTTAGGACTCTTATTATGTGTTTTAGGAGTCTTGTTAAGTGTTTTAGGAGTCTTTTTAAGTGTTTTAGAAGTCTTATTATGTGTTTTAGGAGTCTTAAGTGTTTTAGGAGTCTTATTATGTGTTTTAGGAGTCTTGTTAAGTGTTTTAGGACTCTTATTATGTGTTTTAGGACTCTTATTATGTGTTTTAGGAGTCTTTTTACGTGTTTTAGGAGTCTTATTATGTGTTTTAGGAGTCTTTTGAAGTGTTTTAGGAGTCTTTTTACGTGTTTTAGGAGTCTTTATGTGTTTTAGGAGTCTTTTTACGTGTTTTAGGAGTCTTGTTAAGTGTTTTAGGAGTCTTATTATGTGTTTTAGGAGTCTTGTTAAGTGTTTCAGGAGTCTTATTATGTGTTTTAGGAGTCTTGTTAAGTGTTTTAGGAGTCTTATGTGTTTTAGGAGTCTTGTTAAGTGTTTTAGGAGTCTTATTATGTGTTTTAGGAGTCTTGTTAAGTGTTTCAGGAGTCTTATTATGTGTTTTAGGAGTCTTGTTAAGTGTTTTAGGAGTCTTATTATGTGTTTTAGGAGTCTTGTTAAGTGTTTTAGGAGTCTTATTATGTGTTTTAGGAGTCTTTTTAAGTGTTTTAGAAGTCTTATTATGTGTTTTAGGAGTCTTGTTAAGTGTTTTAGGAGTCTTATTATGTGTTTTAGGAGTCTTTATGTGTTTTAGGAGTCTTTTTACGTGTTTTAGGAGTCTTATTATGTGTTTTAGGAGTCTTGTTAAGTGTTTTAGGAGTCTTATGTGTTTTAGGAGTCTTTATGTGTTTTAGGAGTCTTTTTACGTGTTTTATGAGTCTTATTATGTGTTTTAGGAGTCTTATTATGTGTTTTAGGACTCTTATTATGTGTTTTAGGAGTCTTGTTAAGTGTTTTAGGAGTCTTTATGTGTTTTAGGAGTCTTTTTACGTGTTTTAGGACTCTTATTATGTGTTTTAGGAGTCTTGTTAAGTGTTTTAGGAGTCTTATTATGTGTTTTAGGAGTCTTGTCAAGTGTTTTAGGAGTCTTATTATGTGTTTTAGGAGTCTTGTTAAGTGTTTCAGGAGTCTTATTATGTGTTTTAGGAGTCTTGTTAAGTGTTTTAGGAGTCTTATTATGTGTTTTAGGAGTCTTGTTAAGTGTTTTAGGAGTCTTATTATGTGTTTTAGGAGTCTTTTTAAGTGTTTTAGAAGTCTTATTATGTGTTTTAGGAGTCTTGTTAAGTGTTTTAGGACTCTTATTATGTGTTTTAGGAGTCTTGTTAAGTGTTTTAGGAGTCTTATTATGTGTTTTAGGAGTCTTGTTAAGTGTTTTAGGACTCTTATTATGTGTTTTAGGAGTCTTGTTAAGTGTTTTAGGAGTCTTTTTAAGTGTTTTAGAAGTCTTATTATGTGTTTTAGGAGTCTTGTTAAGTGTTTTAGGAGTCTTATTATGTGTTTTAGGAGTCTTGTTAAGTGTTTTAGGACTCTTATTATGTGTTTTAGGACCCTTATTATGTGTTTTAGGAGTCTTTTTACGTGTTTTAGGAGTCTTATTATGTGTTTTAGGAGTCTTTTGAAGTGTTTTAGGAGTCTTTTTACGTGTTTTAGGAGTCTTTATGTGTTTTAGGAGTCTTTTTACGTGTTTTAGGAGTCTTGTTAAGTGTTTTAGGAGTCTTATTATGTGTTTTAGGAGTCTTGTTAAGTGTTTCAGGAGTCTTATTATGTGTTTTAGGAGTCTTGTTAAGTGTTTTAGGAGTCTTATGTGTTTTAGGAGTCTTGTTAAGTGTTTTAGGAGTCTTATTATGTGTTTTAGGAGTCTTGTTAAGTGTTTCAGGAGTCTTATTATGTGTTTTAGGAGTCTTGTTAAGTGTTTTAGGAGTCTTATTATGTGTTTTAGGAGTCTTGTTAAGTGTTTTAGGAGTCTTATTATGTGTTTTAGGAGTCTTTTTAAGTGTTTTAGAAGTCTTATTATGTGTTTTAGGAGTCTTGTTAAGTGTTTTAGGAGTCTTTATGTGTTTTAGGAGTCTTTTTACGTGTTTTAGGAGTCTTATTATGTGTTTTAGGAGTCTTGTTAAGTGTTTTAGGACTCTTATTATGTGTTTTAGGAGTCTTGTTAAGTGTTTTAGGAGTCTTTATGTGTTTTAGGAGTCTTTTTACGTGTTTTAGGAGTCTTTATGTGTTTTAGGAGTCTTGTTAAGTGTTTTAGGAGTCTTATTATGTGTTTTAGGAGTCTTGTTAAGTGTTTTAGGACTCTTATTATGTGTTTTAGGACCCTTATTATGTGTTTTAGGAGTCTTTTTACGTGTTTTAGGAGTCTTATTATGTGTTTTAGGAGTCTTTTGAAGTGTTTTAGGAGTCTTTTTACGTGTTTTAGGAGTCTTTATGTGTTTTAGGAGTCTTTTTACGTGTTTTAGGAGTCTTGTTAAGTGTTTTAGGAGTCTTATTATGTGTTTTAGGAGTCTTGTTAAGTGTTTCAGGAGTCTTATTATGTGTTTTAGGAGTCTTGTTAAGTGTTTTAGGAGTCTTATGTGTTTTAGGAGTCTTGTTAAGTGTTTTAGGAGTCTTATTATGTGTTTTAGGAGTCTTGTTAAGTGTTTCAGGAGTCTTATTATGTGTTTTAGGAGTCTTGTTAAGTGTTTTAGGAGTCTTATTATGTGTTTTAGGAGTCTTGTTAAGTGTTTTAGGAGTCTTATTATGTGTTTTAGGAGTCTTTTTAAGTGTTTTAGAAGTCTTATTATGTGTTTTAGGAGTCTTGTTAAGTGTTTTAGGACTCTTATTATGTGTTTTAGGAGTCTTTATGTGTTTTAGGAGTCTTTTTACGTGTTTTAGGAGTCTTATTATGTGTTTTAGGAGTCTTGTTAAGTGTTTTAGGAGTCTTATGTGTTTTAGGAGTCTTTATGTGTTTTAGGAGTCTTTTTACGTGTTTTATGAGTCTTATTATGTGTTTTAGGAGTCTTATTATGTGTTTTAGGACTCTTATTATGTGTTTTAGGAGTCTTGTTAAGTGTTTTAGGAGTCTTTATGTGTTTTAGGAGTCTTTTTACGTGTTTTAGGACTCTTATTATGTGTTTTAGGAGTCTTGTTAAGTGTTTTAGGAGTCTTATTATGTGTTTTAGGAGTCTTTATGTGTTTTAGGAGTCTTTTTACGTGTTTTAGGACTCTTATTATGTGTTTTAGGAGTCTTGTTAAGTGTTTTAGGAGTCTTATTATGTGTTTTAGGAGTCTTTATGTGTTTTAGGAGTCTTTTTACGTGTTTTAGGAGTCTTGTTAAGTGTTTTAGGAGTCTTATTATGTGTTTTAGGAGTCTTTATGTGTTTTAGGAGTCTTTTTACGTGTTTTAGGAGTCTTATATGTGTTTTAGGAGTCTTATGTGTTTTAGGACTCTTATTATGTGTTTTAGGAGTCTTGTTAAGTGTTTTAGGAGTATTATGTGTTTTAGGAGTCTTTTTACGTGTTTTAGGAGTCTTATTATGTGTTTTAGGAGTCTTGTTATGTGTTTTAGGAGTCTTATTATGTGTTTTAGGACTCTTATTATGTGTTTTAGGAGTCTTGTTAAGGGTTTTAGGAGTCTTATTATGTGTTTTAGGAGTCTTTATGTGTTTTAGGAGTCTTTTTACGTGTTTTAGGACTCTTATTATGTGTTTTAGGAGTCTTGTTAAGTGTTTTAGGAGTCTTATTATGTGTTTTAGGAGTCTTTATGTGTTTTAGGAGTCTTTTTACATGTTTTAGGAGTCTTATTATGTGTTTTAGGAGTCTTGTTAAGTGTTTTAGGAGTCTTATTATGTGTTTTAGGAGTCTTATTATGTGTTTTAGGAGTCTTATTATGTGTTTTAGGACTCTTATTATGTGTTTTAGGAGTCTTGTTAAGTGTTTTAGGAGTCTTATTATGTGTTTTAGGAGTCTTTATGTGTTTTAGGAGTCTTTTTACGTGTTTTAGGAGTCTTATTATGTGTTTTAGGAGTCTTGTTAAGTGTTTTCGGAGTCTTATTATGTGTTTTAGGAGTCTTTATGTGTTTTAGGAGTCTTTTTACATGTTTTAGGAGTCTTATTATGTGTTTTAGGAGTCTTGTTAAGTGTTTTAGGAGTCTTATTATGTGTTTTAGGAGTCTTTTTACGTGTTTTAGGAGTCTTATTATGTGTTTTAGGAGTCTTATTATGTGTTTTAGGAGTCTTGTTAAGTGTTTTAGGAGTCTTATTATGTGTTTTAGGAGTCTTTATGTGTTTTAGGAGTCTTTTTACGTGTTTTAGGAGTCTTATTATGTGTTTTAGGAGTCTTTTTAAGTGTTTTAGGAGTCTTATTATGTGTTTTAGGAGTCTTGTTAAGTGTTTTAGGAGTCTTATTATGTGTTTTAGGAGTCTTGTTAAGTGTTTTAGGAGTGATTTACGTTTTAGATGATACTGTGCATCTCTTCAAGGTCATTTTTTGTGTTTTAGAGTCAATTTTAATGTTTTAGAAGTTGGTTGTTGTTTTTTTTAAATGTTTTACTAGTCATTTGAATGTGTTAAGTCGTTTTATGGATTTGTGTTTCGCACAAGAGGTAGAACATCTCACTCTGTGTTTTCTGGAATCTCAGTACAGAGCCCACTTAAGGGCAAGGACATCCATTGTTTAATTTCATGAAGACACGCCCCCAGCTGACTACAATCCGGCGTGTTGGTCAGCTTTAGAGGCATATAGAGTTTAGTGTCAGTAAAAGCTAACATGTATGATGTCACCTAGCGGCAGCATGTAGATACTGAAGAGTGCAGGGCCAAGGACAGAACCCTGGGGAACTCCACACTTTACCTTAACATAGTCCGAGGTCACATTGTTATGGGAGACACACTGCATCCTGTCATAAGATAAGAGTTAAACCAAGACAGGGCTAAGTCTCACATACCTATTCGTATTTTGATACGCTCTAATAAAATATTATGATCGACGGTATCGAAAGCAGCGCTAAGATGGAGGAGCAGCAACATAGATGACGCATCAGAATCCATCGTTAGCAATAGATCATTAGTCATTTTTGCGAGGACTGTCTCCGTAGAGTGATTTGCCCTGAAACCGGATTGAAAGGTTTCACATAGATTGTTAGACGCTAAGTGTTCATTTAACTGCTCTGCAACAATTTTTTCGAGGATTTTTGAAATAAAGGGAAGGTGAGACACCAGTCATGGTAAACTACCGATAATATGTCAGTGTCTGTAAGTCTTCAACACGGGAGGGAGGGGGTGCCACTCTGGACTTGAACATCTTGTCCTGTGTATTTTCAAACATTTCACATTACATTGTATTATATACACATGTTATACTCTTATATTTTGTCAAGTGTTGTCAATGATTGAAATGCATTGAGCGCATCATTTTTTAAATCAATTTTTTATTACATATTATATTGTGTTTTATATACATATTACACTTTTTTGTAATTTTCCGTCAATGATTAAATTGTATTGAGTGCATTAATTTTGCTTGTATTTGATTTAATTCCTACTTTATAATATATTATACTTCTATATTTTGTCATTTGTCATCAATGATTAAAATGCCTGCGATGAGGTGGCGACTTGTCCAGGGTGTACCCCGCCTTGCGCCCGATTGTAGCTGAGATAGACGCCAGCGCCCCCCGCGACCCTGAAAGGGAATAAGCGGTAGAAAATGGATGGATGGATGGATGATTAAAATGCATTGAGTGCATAATTTATTTATTCATTTGTATTTTATATACATATTTCACTTTTTTGTAAATTTCCATCAATGATTAAATTGTATTGAGTGCATTATTTTGTGTGTATTTGATTTAATTCCTACTATATAGTATATTATACTTCTATATTTTGTCATTTGTCGTCAATGATTAAAATGCATTGAGTGCATAATTAATTTATTCATTTTTTATTACATATTATATTGTATTTTATATACATATTACACTTTTTTGTAATTTTCCG
Source organism: Nerophis ophidion (assembly GCF_033978795.1). Lineage (NCBI taxonomy): Eukaryota > Metazoa > Chordata > Actinopteri > Syngnathiformes > Syngnathidae > Nerophis > Nerophis ophidion. Next base: position 39,711,272 of record NC_084635.1, on the reverse strand, counting down.
TCCATGATTAAATTGTATTGAGTGCATTATTTTGTTTGTATTTGATTTAATTCCTACTATATAGTATATTATACTTCTATATTTTGTCATTTGTCGTCAATGATTAAAATGCATTGAGTGCATCATTTATTTATTCATTTTTATTACATATTATATTGTATTTTATATGCATGTTATGCTTTTTTGTAATTTTCCATCCATGATTAAATTGTATTGAGTGCAGTATTTTGTTTGTATTTGATTTAATTCCTACTATTTAGTATATTATACGTCTATATTTTGTCATTTGTCGTCAATGATTAAAATGCATTGGGTGCATAATTTATTTATTCATTTTTTATTACATATTATATTGTATTTTATATGCATGTTATGCTTTTTTGTAATTTGTAATTTTCCATCCATGATTAAATTGGATTGAGTGCATTATTTTGTTTGTATTTGATTTAATTCCTACTGTTTAGTATATAATACTTCTATATTTTGTCATTTGTCGTCAATGATTAAAATGCATTGAGTGCATAATTTATTTATTCATTTTTTATTACATATTATATTGTATTTTATATACATATTACACTTTTTTGTAATTTTCCGTCAATGATTAAATTGTATTGAGTGCATTATTTTGTGTGTATTTGATTCAATTCCTACTATATAGTATATTATACTTCTATATTTTGTCATTTGTCATCAATGATTAAAATGCATTGAGTGCATTATTTTTGGATGTATTTTTTATTTCATATTATATTGTATTTTATATACATATGCGTTTTCGTAATTTTCCGTCAATGATTAAATTGTATTGAGTGCATTATTTTGCTTGTATTTGATTCAATTCCTATTACATTCTTATATTTGGTCATTTGTCGTCGATGGTTCAATTGTGTCGGGAGTTCATTATTTTGTTTGTTGAAAGGTTTCATTGAAATATTCAACATTTCCCGAGGCGCCGATCACGTGACGGCCTTTTCCATAAAGTTTATTGTTGAAAAAGGAGGATTTTGCCGGCTGAGACGTGAATGATCGCCGCGTCCATTAGTTAAGTGACAGGCCAGCTGCGGCTGATGACGCAATCTCTTCATATTCACCTCATCTGCTGATTGATTCCACTCGTCGTGCTTTTTTTTTCATGTATTCATTTCATTTATTCCTTCATTTGTGCATTTAAGAAATGAAAAAGAAGCAAATGAGGGTTTTTTTTTTTTGTTTTTTTTTGGTGAGAGGACATATTTCATCTGAAAGACAAACTGCAGCATTCTTGCTCACAATAGAGACAGAAACGATGACGTCAGTGTTTTGATATCATATTTTAAATCTGTGATAATACATTTAGTGATTTCATAAATCGGATGAAAAGCAACACATTCATGACAAATTAAAGGTTTTTTCGAACAATTATGACGTCATCAATTGACATGATTGGTCTTTGATTGATCTGAAGACGTCATGATGTCTCATTAATTTATTATTATTATTATTATTATTAGGAACATTTTCGTTTTATTGCTAAAGAAATACACTCTTTTTTTTTTTTTTACCTCGACTCATGATTATTTTACATTAAAAATATGCAACATTTATTCATCTTGTATTTGTTTTAATTATGCAAAATGCCATTGCATAATTTTTTATATAATGAGACATTCCTGCAATGAGGTGGCGACTTGTCCAGGGTGTAAACTGCCTTCCGCCTGATTGTAGCTGAGATAGGCACCAGCGCCCCCCGCGACCCCAAAGGGAATAAGCGGTAGGAAATGAATGGATGGAGACATTTTATGTCATTTTATGTTGCATTATTCAGATTTTTTTTCGTTTCCTTGCTAAAGAAATACGCTTTTCTTCTTTTTTTTTTTTTTTTTTACATCGAATCGTCATTAACAATGAGAATATTTATTGAAATGTAATCAAACAATCAAATCATTATCGACTGCCGTGAAAATATACATTTAAATATACAATATTCATTTATCTTGTATTGTATTTTTTTAATTGTGCAAAATTCCATTGCATAATTTGTGTATAATGAGACATTTGATGTCAATAATTATGTTGCATTACGTATTGCATTGCGAAATAAATACAAATTTCTTCTTTTTTTAACCTCGAATCATCTTTATTTGCAATTTATGATTAAGAATGTGAATATTTATTGAAATGTAATCAAACGATACTATTATTATGCAACATTTATTCATCTTTTTTTTTTTGAATGATGCAAATGCTGTGCCTTAATTCCAATGCATATTTTGTGTATAATGAAACATTTCTTCTTCTTTTCTTTAATTAATGAGGATTTTTGTTTATGGGATTTTATTGTGAACATTTTCAAAACAAACATTGTGTTCTAGAGGTTGGAATAATCTCTACTTTGAAATATTGGTTTGGATGAATGTTTCCTCAATGATATAAAAACAACATAAAAATAGTCTTTAACGACATAAAAGGCAATAAAACACATCTCTGCACTTACAGGCACGCGCACGCGCGCTCACGCACCTTTTCCTAATTGTTTTGACGTCATCATCGTCGTCATGTTTAATGACTTTTCATGAGCTGAGTGATTTGCTGTCAGTGATTATTAATTGTACTTGAACCGCTATTTTATTGTTTGTGTTTATTTTGCCACATAACACATGTAAAGAACAGTTAGAAAAAAAACTCAATATTAATTTTGTATCTGCCTGATTTAATTCGTAAAATACATTTTAATTCCTAGAATATTTAAGTGTGGGTTAAAATGTTTTCATAGTCTAAATCCCCAAAGTCGTCATTTAAGACTTATATAAGTATAAACATACAATTTATGCGTCCTCTCCAGATTAGTTCCCACATTTGTTGTGAATTTAGAATTTTAACATTGTTTGATTGCAAATAAAAAGTAATTTCTCGCCTAATGAAATCATATTTCGGCCTAAATGAAGTGAAAGTATCAATAGTGCAGTGTAAATGGGACTAAGCCAATCAGAGCGCGCTGTGCAGAATGGAGGCCTCTGATTGGCTCAGGCGCAAACAGCATTGGATTATAATATATTATAGGTGATTAAATGTTATTTCATATTTAATGGCTCTCATTACAATGTTTTTAAACCGCCATATGTATATGTATTTAAGGAATTTACTACGGTCAGGCCTGGTACCAATTAATGTATATATTTTAATACATTATAATTGTAAATACATTTAATTTATTTGATTCGTCACATTAATTGTCAATAATTTTATTTTTTTTAATTAATTACGTTAATTTTTAATAAATGTAATTTAGATGGATGAACATTCGAATCATCAGCTAATTTTAAATAGGTGTACTTTTTTTATTAATCCCATTAATTGGAAATAGATGTAATTTATTCGATTCGTTACATTAATTGTTAAAAATGTCATTTCTTTGATTCGTCACATTAATTGTAAATAAATGTTATTTCTATGATTCCTCACATTAATTGTAAATACATTTAATTTATTCGATTCATCACATTAATTGTAAATAATTGTCATTATTTTGATTAATCATATTAATTATAAATAAATGGCACGTCTTTGATTCGTCACATTATTGTAAATACATTTTATACAGGCTGACATAGGCTCCAGCGCCCCCTGCGGCCCTGAAGGGAATATCCATCCATCCATCTATTTCTCTACCGCTTATTCCCTTTTGGGGTCGCAGGGGGCGCTGGGGCCTATCACAGCTACAATCGCCCGAAGGGAATAAGCGGTAGGAAATGGATGGATGGATATACAGGCTTCTTGATGCCCTCTAATAAAAATAATCCGTAGATTTTAGTTAAAAAAAAAAAAAGTAAAATTGACTGTGGTTGTTTTACAGTGGATTACTGTAAATTGGAAGAGAGTACCGCTTTTATTTTGATGGTCAAATTCTGGCAACTGAGCTGTCCTACCGTAAACATCTTTGGTAGTTTTTACACTGCCTTGCTGTAAATAAAAAATCATTTGTTTTTAGAGTACAATTACCTTATTCGTAAGTACAATTGCCTTATTTTTAGAGTAAAATTACCTTATTTTTTAGAGTACAGATATCTTATTTATAGAGTACAATTACCTTAATTCTTTAACGTAAAATCCCCTTTATTTTTAGAATAAAATTATGTTATTTTTAGAGTACAATTACCTTCTTTTAAAGTAAAATTACCGTATTTTTAGAGTAAAATTAAGTTATTTTAAAGTAAAATTACCTTATTTTTAGAGTAAAATTATTATTTTTTTTTTGAATAAAATTACCTTATTTTTAAAGTAAAATTACCTTATATTTAGAGTACAATTACCTTTTTTTTTTAGTATAATTACCTTATTTTTTTAGAATAAAATTACATTATTTAAAAAAACAACTCATTTTTAGAGTAAAATTATCTTATTTTTAAATTAGTATTACCTTATTTTTACAGTACAATTACCTTATATTTGAAGTAAAATCACCTTATTTTTAGAGTACAAGTGCCTTATTTTTAGAGTAAAATCAGTTTTTTTTTTGAATAAAATTAACTTATTTCAAAGGAAAATTACCTTATTTTTACAAGTGCAATTATCTTATTTTTAAAATAAAATTGCATTATTTTTAAAGTAAAATTACTGTATTTTTTAGAATAAAATTACCCTATTTTTAAAGTTAAATGACCTTATTTTTAGAGTAAAATAATCTTATTTTTAGTATAAAATTACCTTATTTTTAAAGTAAAATGACATTATTTTTAGAGTACAATTAGCTTCTTTTTAAAGTAAATTTCCTTATTTTTAGAGTAAAACTAGAGTAAAATTATCTTATTTCAGAGTAAAATTACAGCAATTGAAGTGTAAAATCTACAGTGGATTCAGAGGTTTGGACAGCTAATGATTTAATCTGATTATGATTCCTGGATTCTCCTTTCAAACCGATTCCCACCATGTATTATTTAATAAGACAAAACTTTTCCGAAACAGGTTACATGTTAGAAAAACTCTTTCCGGTTGACCTAAAAACGTCTTTTTAACCCTATGATGTGATACATTCTCTATGTTTTGAGCCCTCTTCATCATCATGTCATCATTTTTTTTATTAGAAGCCTGACGTATCAGATCAGATGCATGTGTTACACATACAAGATGGCCACAAAAAAAGAAAGATTTTTGAGGAGAAACTTTGGCAAATTTGAAATAAATAATGTAAGAAAATTTACATTTTTTACTGCGTCATCATTTTGAGCAGTTCAAATGTTGATGCAATGTCAAATTAATATTTCATCGTATATTTTTTAGTAAAACGCTTTGGAAAATGTGTGTATCACATTTGAAACAGCAGGTATAAAAGGTCATTCATTTTAATTTCATTGCAGTCTTTAGATTGTTTTAAATAAACAAATGTAATGTTTACATGACACAATATTTACAGGTAAAATATTTACTGTATCATTTTGTGGTTTTGCATGATAAATGGTAGCGTTCTGATTTTTATGAGAGAAAAAATGGTGTGTTTATGACACATAAGTCATGTGATCACACCTTCTCAGGTGTGTTTATGATACATAAGTCATGTGAGCACACCAGCACAGGTGTGTTAATGACACATAAGTCATGTGATCACACCTTCACAGGTGTGTTTATGATACATAAGTCATGTGATCACACCTGCACAGGTGTGTTTATGACACATAAGTCATGTGATCACAGCTGCACAGGTGTGTTTATGATACACAAGTCATGTGATCACACCTTCTCAGGTGTGTTTATGATACATAAGTCATGTGATCACAGCTGCACAGGTGTCTTTATGATACATAAGTCATGTGATCACACCTTCTCAGGTGTGTTTATGATACATAAGTCATGTGAGCACACCAGCACAGGTGTGTTAATGACACATAAGTCATGTGATCACACCTTCACAGGTGTGTTTATGATACATAAGTCATGTGATCACACCTGCACAGGTGTGTTTATGACACATAAGTCATGTGATCACAGCTGCACAGGTGTGTTTATGATACACAAGTCATGTGATCACACCTTCTCAGGTGTGTTTATGATACATAAGTCATGTGATCACAGCTGCACAGGTGTCTTTATGATACATAAGTCATGTGATCAGACCTTCACAGGTGTGTTTATGATACATAAGTCATGTGATTACACCTTCACAGGTGTGTTTATGATACATAAGTCATGTGATCACACCTTCACAGGTGTCTTTATGATACATAAGTCATGTGATCACACCTGCACAGGTGTGTTTATGACACATAAGTCATGTGATCACACCTGCACAGGTGTCTTTATGATACATAAGTCATGTGATCACACCTGCACAGGTGTGTTTATGACACATAAGTCATGTGATCACAGCTGCACAGGTGTGTTTATGATACACAAGTCATGTGATCACACCTTCTCAGGTGTGTTTATGATACATAAGTCATGTGATCACAGCTGCACAGGTGTCTTTATGATACATAAGTCATGTGATCACACCTTCTCAGGTGTGTTTATGATACATAAGTCATGTGAGCACACCAGCACAGGTGTGTTAATGACACATAAGTCATGTGATCACACCTTCACAGGTGTGTTTATGATACATAAGTCATGTGATCACACCTGCACAGGTGTGTTTATGACACATAAGTCATGTGATCACAGCTGCACAGGTGTGTTTATGATACACAAGTCATGTGATCACACCTTCTCAGGTGTGTTTATGATACATAAGTCATGTGATCACAGCTGCACAGGTGTCTTTATGATACATAAGTCATGTGATCACACCTTCTCAGGTGTGTTTATGATACATAAGTCATGTGAGCACACCAGCACAGGTGTGTTAATGACACATAAGTCATGTGATCACACCTTCACAGGTGTGTTTATGATACATAAGTCATGTGATCACACCTGCACAGGTGTGTTTATGACACATAAGTCATGTGATCACAGCTGCACAGGTGTGTTTATGATACACAAGTCATGTGATCACACCTTCTCAGGTGTGTTTATGATACATAAGTCATGTGATCACAGCTGCACAGGTGTCTTTATGATACATAAGTCATGTGATCAGACCTTCACAGGTGTGTTTATGATACATAAGTCATGTGATTACACCTTCACAGGTGTGTTTATGATACATAAGTCATGTGATCACACCTTCACAGGTGTCTTTATGATACATAAGTCATGTGATCACACCTGCACAGGTGTGTTTATGACACATAAGTCATGTGATCACACCTGCACAGGTGTCTTTATGATACATAAGTCATGTGATCACACCTGCACAGGTGTGTTTATGACACATAAGTCATGTGATCACAGCTGCACAGGTGTGTTTATGATACACAAGTCATGTGATCACACCTTCTCAGGTGTGTTTATGATACATAAGTCATGTGATCACAGCTGCACAGGTGTCTTTATGATACATAAGTCATGTGATCACACCTTCTCAGGTGTGTTTATGATACATAAGTCATGTGAGCACACCAGCACAGGTGTGTTAATGACACATAAGTCATGTGATCACACCTTCACAGGTGTGTTTATGATACATAAGTCATGTGATCACACCTGCACAGGTGTGTTTATGACACATAAGTCATGTGATCACAGCTGCACAGGTGTGTTTATGATACACAAGTCATGTGATCACACCTTCTCAGGTGTGTTTATGATACATAAGTCATGTGATCACAGCTGCACAGGTGTCTTTATGATACATAAGTCATGTGATCAGACCTTCACAGGTGTGTTTATGATACATAAGTCATGTGATTACACCTTCACAGGTGTGTTTATGATACATAAGTCATGTGATCACACCTTCACAGGTGTCTTTATGATACATAAGTCATGTGATCACACCTGCACAGGTGTGTTTATGACACATAAGTCATGTGATCACACCTGCACAGGTGTCTTTATGATACATAAGTCATGTGATCACACCTTCACAGGTGTCTTTATGATACATAAGTCATGTGATCACAGCTGCACAGGTGTGTTTATGATACATAAGTCCTCAGTCATGTGATCAGACCTTCACAGGTGTGTTTATGACACATAAGTCATGTGATCACAGGCCTGCCACCATCTTCCGGTCTCCTCGTCCTGCTTGTACGTCCTCCAGCTGGTCATCAGAAAAAGAGGCGTGTCCATTAAAGGTGAGGTCATCGCGCTGCAGGAAGTCCAAGGCGCGCTCACGTCCGTGCACCGGGAAGCCACGCTGGGTTTCCGCCTCCTCCTCTTCCTCCTGCTCCTCCTCGTCTTCCTCCTCCTCCTCCTCCTCCAAGTCCAGCTGCACACCTCCTCCACCTTCCGGGTTCCTTTTGTCCTCGGCTTTGTTGGACATCTTCCCTCCATCGGCCTCCGACTGGCCCGCAGAGCCCAGCTGCTCCTTGGCCTTCCGACTGCGTTTCCACTTCATCCTCCGGTTCTGGAACCAGATCTTCACCTGACACACCACACACATTCCATACTTGAGGATGGGCCATCTTCCATACTGATGCGATACCATATCAGCAGGAATCTTATATGCATGCTAAAAATGTTGGGTTATCTTGGTAACTCAATTTATGGGTTGAGTTAAATTTGTTGTTGGGTTACATTTTGGGGTATTTTTATAAGGAGTAACCCATTGGGGGGGGTTTAGGACTATTAGTTTGACCCAATTTCTGGGGTTTCAAGACTACACACCATTTTTGGACATTTTTATAAGGAGTAACCCATTTTGGGGGTTACAGGACCATTAGTTTGACCCAATTTTGGGGTTTTCAAAGCTATGCACCTTTGTGGGTTATTCTTATAAGTAGTAACCCATTTTGGGGATTATAGGACTATTAGTTTGACCCAATTTCTGGGTTTTCATGTCTATGCACCATTTTTGGGTTATTTTTATAATGAGTAACCCATTTTGGGGGTTAAAGGACCATTACTTTGACCCAATTTCTGGGTTTTCATGTCTATGCACCATTTTTGGGTAATTTTTTATAAGGAGTAACCCATTTTGGGGGTTATAGAACTAATAGTTTGACCCAATTTCTGGGTTTTCAAGACTACACAGCATTTTTGGAAATTTTTACAAGGAGTAACCAATTTTGGGGGTTACAGGACCATTAGTTTGACCCAATGTTTGGGTTTTCAAAGCTATGCACCATTGTGGGTTATTCTTATAAGGAGTAACCCATTTTGGGGAGTATAGGACTATTAGTTTGACCCAATTTCTGGGTTTTCATGTCTATGCACCATTTTGGGGTTATTTTTATAAGGAGTAACCCATTTTGGGGGTTATAGGACCATTAGTTTGACCCAATTTCTGGGTTTTCATGTCTATGCACCATTTTTGGGTTATTTTTGTAAGGAGTAACCCATTTTGGGGGTTATAGGATTATTAGTTTGACCCAATTTTGGGGTTTTCATGTCTATGCACCATTTTCGGGTTATTTTTTATAAGGAGTAACCCATTTTAGGGGTTATAGGACCATTAGTTTGACCCACATTTGGGTTTTCAAGGCTACGCACCATTTTTGGTTATTTTTAGGAGGAGTAACCCATTTTGGGGGTTATAGTACTATTAGTTTGAACAAATTTCTGGGTTTTCAAGGCTATGCACCATTTTTGGGTTATTTTTATAAGGAGTAACCCATTTTAGGAGTCATAAGACTATTTGTTTGACCCAAGTTCTGGGTTTTCAAGGCTGCGCACCATTTTTGGTTATTTTTATGAGGAGTAACCCATTTTGGGGTTATAGGACTATTTGTGTGACCCAATTTGGGGTTTTCACGGCTACACACCATTTTTTTTATTTTTTTTTAGAGTAACCCATTTTCTAAATACAAAAAATACATTTTTTTCTTGAGGTGGAGTACATTATGGCATAATCTCTTGAAAAGTATTTCTAGTCACACATCTTATGTATATAAAATGCCTTTTGAAGAGGAGTAACCCATTTTGGGGTTATAGGACTATTAGATTGACCCAATTTCCAGGTTTTCAAGGCTAAATAAATAAATAAATAAATGGGTTGTACTTGTATAGCGCTTTTCTACCTTCAAGGTACTCAAAGCGCTTTGACACTACTTCCACATTTACCCATTCACACACACATTCACACACTGATGGAGGGAGCTGCCATGCAAGGCGCTAACCAGCACCCATCAGGAGCAAGGGTGAAGTGTCTTGCTCAGGACACAACGGACGTGACGAGGTTGGTACTAGGTGGGCATTGAACCACGGACCCTCGGGTTGCCCACAGCCACTCTTCCACTGCGCCATGCCGTCCCTATGCACCATTTTTGGTTTATTTTTATAGGGAGTAACCCATTTTGGGGGTTCAAGGACTGTGAGTTTGACCCAATTTCTGGGTTTCATGGCTACGCACCATTTTTGGGTGTTATTTTTAGAGTAACCCATTTTTTAAAATACAAAAAAAAAATTTTTCTTGAAGGAGAGTATATTATGGAGTAATCATGAACAGTATTTCTAATCACACATCTTTTGTACAATGCCTTTTGAAGAGGAGTAACCCATTTTTTAGTTTGACCCAATTTATGGGTTTTCAAGGCTACGCAGAATTTTTCAACTATTTTCATTTAGGAGTAACCCATTTTGGGTGTTATAGGACTATTTGTTTGACCCAATTTCTGGGTTTTCAAGGCTACGCACCATTTTTGGGTTATTTTTATAAGGAGTAACCCATTTTGGGGGTTATAGGACTCACAGTTGGCCCTAATATCTGGGTTTTCGTGGCTACTTACCATTTTTGGGTCGTATTTTTAACCCATTTTTTTAAAATACAAAAAAATGTTTTTTTCTTGAAGGGGAGTATATTATGGAGTAATCTCTTGAACAGTATTTCTAATCACACATCTTTTGTACAATGCCTTTTGAAGAGGAGTAACCCATTTTTAAATTTGACCCTATTTTGGGGTATTCAAGGCTGCGCAGAATTTTTGGATTATTTTCATGAAGGAGTAACCCATTTTGGGGGTTATAGTACTATTTGTTTGACCCAATTTCTGGGTTTTCAAGGCTACGCACCATTTTTGGGTTATTTTTATAAGGAGTAACCCATTTTGGGGGTTATAGGACTCACAGTTGGCCCTAATATCTGGGGTTTTTTTTGGGTCGTTTTTTTAACCCATTTTTTTTAAATACAAAAAATGTTTTTTAATGAAGAGGAGTATATTATAGAGTAATCTCTTGAACACTATTTCTAATCACACATCTTTTGTACAATGCCCTTTGAAGAGGAGTAACCCATTTTTTAGTTTGACCCAATTTTTGGGTTTTCAAGGCTACGCAGAATTTTTGGATTATTTTCATGAAGGAGTAACCCGTTTTTGGGGGTTATAGTAGTATTTGTTTGACCCAATTTCTGGGTTTTCAGGGCTACGCACCATTTTTGGGTTATTTTTATAAGGAGTAACCATTTTGGGGGCTATAGGACTCACAGTTTTCGTGGTTACGTACCATTTTTGGGTCGTTTTTTTAAACCTTTTTTTTTTTAAATACAAAAAATGTTTTTTCTTGAACACTATTTCTAATCACACATCTTATCTACATGTCTTTTGAAGAAGACTACTTGATTTTGGGGGTTATAGGACTATTTGTTTGACCCAATTAATACATAAATTTGGGTTGTTTTTTTCAAAATGACCCATTTTTAGGTTGGAAGCTTTGAAAAAAAATATCTTGAAGGGGAGTATATTATGGCGTAATCTCATTAACATTATTTCTAATCACACATCTTGCATGAACTGCCTTTTAAAGAGGTACTAAATACTTGAACATACTTGTATTATTTGGTAGTGTGAATGTTGGAAATGTTTTGATCAAGTGAAATGAGTCCAACAGAACAATGGCAGCTAAGAAAAACACTAACATATCAGGACTGGAATTCTGTCTACCATTCACAATCCTCATGTAAATTTTGTATGCGTTTATGCCCATAAAGTCCTCTAAAATCATCCAAAACGCGCCTATACTCAATTTACACGTGGTGACTTGAATATTGACAAATATTAGTCATATTGTTATTATAAGCGCTAACACAGAGGAACTACTTTTAGAAAGCTAACTAGCTTATGCTGCTATATTGACATATTGAGCTGCTGCATGGCCTCTGAGTTGGTGAAAGTTAATTGTAGATGACAAATTATGCCTCTCACCTGGATAGTAGAAGGTTGTGGACATAAACCCAAAAGTTGGTCAACTTTGACATCCAACTTAGACCCGGAGATGGCCAGAAAGACACAAAAATACGTTTGTTTGTGCTAATCACACAACTGTTATGTGACTACCAACTCACCAAGGTGTTTTTTATTGCATATAAGTTGTTGGCAGATCAAACGCTAATGTGTGTCTAATATGAATATGTTGTACTGTGGCGGTTCCTGGTGGTGGAGGGGTCAAATTACACCTCTAGAAGGATTTGCACGAATTTGAAAGAGAAGTGTTTGGATTTATTTGGTTTTAATGGAGAAAGCAAAACAAAAAGCAGGTTGACAGTACATCTTATATAAGGAGTCAAGGGGGGAACTCCATTGTATACTTATTACAGGGGTGTCCAAACTTTTTCCACTGAGGGCCGCACACAGAGATATTAAGGCATGCAGGGGCCATTTTGATATGTTTCATTTTCAAACCATAAGAAAATATATGGATTATTTTTTTTACCTTTAGGACTCCCGGGGGCCATAAAGGGTCTAAGTCACTAAAATGTTAAAAACAACTCTAATTATTATTTGTTTTTTTAAATTATTTAACGCTTACAGTAAATCTTTACAATATATAAACTTCGAGTTGATATTATGCCTTTTTTGTCAAAGACAACTTTGTTGTTTTATAATAAAACTGAAATATGCTTCAGTATTTCCCCCACTGCCCAAAACATTCAGAAAGCAATGTTTGATGTGAAGTAATTACAGTCTTAAATAATTAATAATGCAGGACACCAATGATTTTAATTCATTAATCTTTTTGAGTAATCTCAGTGAAAAGATAAATAAAATCTTATTAAATATATTTGGTATTCAAAAGGTGTCTCACTCATAAAGTGATACATTGTTATTACGTTTTTTTAACTTAAGTTACAAGATCAACTTTGGATATATCTGTCGATTTTTTTATTTAGTTTTTTATGCTCTTTTGTCAAAGAAAACAATGTTTTGTATGGCAACCACACAATATATGCAATATTTTCCACATTAAACATTTTAAAGTGAAATATTTGAAATAATTGGAGCCTTGAATAGGTCAATAATTCATTATTAGTGTTAGATAGATTTTTTATTTTTTTATTTTGGCACAATTGCAAAAAAAAAAGAAAAATTAATATAGATGAAAGAAAAAAAACAGCCAACTTTTTCTAGTTAGATTGCACCTCATTTCAGTTTTTTTAAATTTTTGCAATAGCATTTCCAGAAGGTGGAAATGCTATATATATATATATATATATATATATATATATATATACAGTATATATATATATATATATATATATATATATACTGTATATATATACACATGTGTAGATGTGTATATATATATATATATATATATAAACACATATCTATATAAATATATATATATATATATATATACACACACATATATATATATATACATATACATATATATATAAACACATATGTATATAAATATATATATATATATACACACACATATATATATATACATATACATATATATATAAACACATATCTATATAAATATATATATATATATATACACACACATATATATATAAACACATATGTATATAAATATATATATATATATATACACACACATATATATATATATACACATATGTGTATATATATATATGTGTATATATATATACATATATACACACATATATATATATACACACACATATATATATATATATATACACACATATATATATACACACATGTATATATATATATAAATACACATATATATATATATATACACACACATATATATATATATATATATACACATACATATATATATATATATATATACATATATATATATATATATATATATATAAATAAAACATATCTATATGAGAGCCTTTGTAGACCTTGGCAAAAAGAGTCTGACCTGGGTCTCAGTCAGCATGAGGGACGTGGCCACCTCGAAGCGCTTGGGTCTGGACAGGTACTTGTTGACCTTGAACTGGTTCTCCAGCTCCAGCAGCTGCTGGCTGGTGAAGGCGGTGCGAGGCCGGCGACATTTCCCCAGCAGACCCGACTGAGGTCCTGCAGGAGACAAACACCCAATTATTCATGACTCATCATTTCCTTCAGCACATCACATATCATCCTTTTACAGGCCCTGTTTACTCCCTGTTATTGTTGTCCTACTATCCTTCATCTTGATGCTTTTACTTCACTTCTGACAGGAGACACTTTCAGGCCAGATGCTGACGCCGAGAAACAGGAAGTTTAATATCGTTTAGCACAGGCCTGTCCAAACTGAAAAATAAAAGCACGCGGCGACCTTTTTCATATTTTTCAATCCCAAAATCAAAACAAAGAGATTTTTTAACTTTTAGGGGCTCCGCTCAAGGTTCCAGTGGTGGAAATTGTTAAAAAAAACTCTAACATTAAACGCTTAACAACAACTTCACTGATATAAATATGTTTATGCTATTTTTCTTCAAAAAAACAAAACAAAACACAGAATATGCCATATTTCCCCAAAAATATCTTCAAGTGGAATATTTGATGTGAGGTAACTGTAGCCTTAAATATGTCAATCATTCATAACAACCTTGATTTTGATTCATTATTATTTTTCAAGCAATAAGAGTAGAAAAAAAAAATTAATAAAGGAATTCAACCAAAATTCCCAGGAATCCAAAAAAGTGTTAAAAATAAGTGATTCATTATTTTTTTTTTCCAATGCTTAAATTTCTAGATCCTATCCATCCGTTATAAGTATTTTTTTTTTCAATTTGTTTTTTGCAGTTTTTGTAAAAAAATAATAAATAAATATTTTTTATATGTAAAATACACAAAATATGCAACTGTAGCCCTAAATATGTCAATAATTCATAACAATGTTGATTTTGATTCATTATTATTTTTCAAGCAATAAGAGTAGAAAAAAATAAATGAATAAAGGAATTCAACCAAAATTTTCAGGAATCCAAAAAAGTGTTAAAAATAAGTGATACATTATTATTATTTTTTATTTTCAATGCTTAAATTACTAGATCCTATCCGTCAATTATAAGTTTATTTTTTTTAAATGTGTTTGTTTTTTGCAGTTTCTGTAAAATAATAATAAATAAATATTTTTTTATATGTGAAATACACAAAATATGCAATATTACCCCAATTTTTTTTCCCAAAAGTTAATATTTGATGTGAAGTAACTCGAGTCTTCAATATGTCAATAATTCATAACATTGATTCTGATTCATGATTATCTTTCCAGCAAAAAGAGTTTAAAAAAAGAAAGGAATTCAACCAAAATTATTAGGGATTCAAAAAAGTGTTAAGTCATACATTATTAATATTATTATTTATACTTTCAATGCTTAAATTACTAGATCAAATTCAGGTCTATCCATGAATTATAAGTTTAAATAGTTCCAAAATAGTTTTTTATACATCAAATACACAAAATATGCAATATTTCCCCCCCAAAAAATGTTTCAAAATGTAATATTGGATGTGAAGTAACTCTAGTCTTCAATATGTCAATAATGCATAAAAACATTGATTTTTGACTCATTAATATTTTTGAGCAATAAAAGTAAAAAACAAAACAAAAAATTATTTCACCAAAATTGTCAGGGGTCCAAAAGGGCCCCAATCATGAAGTGTTAAAATAAGTCATACCTTAGTTATTATTTTATTGCTTTTAAGGCCTAAATTACTAAATCAAATTCAAATCTATTTGTCGATTATATGTTTTTATTTTTTTCAACCTCTTTGTTTGTTTGTTTTATGCGATGTGTGTCAAATGTATGTCAAAAACATTTCCCAAAAACATAATTCAAAGTGTAATATTTGATGTGAAGTAATTGGAAGCTTTAATAAGTCAATAATTCATAACAACATTGATTTTGATTCATTATTATTTTTTGAGTAATAAAAGTTTTAGTAAAAAAATAAATAAAATCCATCAACATATCAACATTCTTTGTTGATAGTGTTAAATATAAGTCATACATTATTATTATTATTATTATTATTTTTTAACTTTCAATGCCTAAATTACTAGATTAAATTCAGGTCTATCCAGCAATTATAAGTTTTTATTTTTTTTTACAATCTTTTTTGTTTGTTGGTTTCAGGCAATTTTTGTAAAAAAAAAAAAAGATTAAAAAATAAATAAATAAATAAAAATAAATATATATATATATATATATATATATATATATATATTTGTGTGTGTGTGTGTCAAACACACAAAATATGCAACATTTCCCAACAAATATTTCAAAGTGGAATAGTTGATGTTAAGTATTCTTTTTTGAGGAATAAAAGTTTGAATAAATAAATAAATACAATTCACCAAAATTCACAGGGATCCCAAAGGGGACCCAGTCATAAAAGTGTTAAACTTAAGTCATACATTTTTATTATATAAATATTTTTATACGTTCAGCGCCTAAATTACTAGATCAAAATCAGGTCTATTCGAAAACATAGTTTTTTTAATATATCAAACACAAAATATGCAATATTTCCCTCAAAAAATATGTCAAAGTGTAATATTTCACGTGAAGTAATTGGAAGCTTTAATAAGTCAATAATTCATAACAACATTGATTTTGATTCATTATTATTTTTTGAGTAATAAAAGTTTTAGTGAAAAAATAAATAAAATCCATCAACATATCAACATTCTTTGGTATCCAGTCATATAGTGTTAAATATAAGTCATACATTATTATTATTATTATTATTATTTTTTTTTTTACTTTCAATGCCTAAATTACTAGATTAAATTCAGGTCTATCCAGCAATTATAAGTTTTTTGTTTTTTTTTACAATCTTTTTTGTTTGTTGGTTTCAGGCAATTTTTGTAAAAAAAAAAAGATTAAAAAATAAATAAATAAATAAAAATAAATATATATATATATATTTGTGTGTGTGTGTGTGTGTGTGTCAAACACACAAAATATGCAACATTTCCCAACAAATATTTCAAAGTGGAATAGTTGATGTTAAGTATTCTTTTTTGAGGAATAAAAGTTTGAATAAATAAATAAATACAATTCACCAAAATTCACAAGAATCCCAAAGGGGACCCAGTCATAAAAGTGTTAAACATAAGTCATACATTTTCATTATATTTTTTTTTATATACTAAATTACTAGATCAAATTCAGGTCTATTTGAAAACATAGTTTTTTTAATATATCAAACACAAAATATGCAATATTTCCCTCAAAAAATATGTCAAAGTGTAATATTTGACGTGAAGTAATTGGAAGCTTTAATAAGTCAATAATTCATAACAACATTGATTTTGATTCATTATTATTTTTTGAGTAATAAAAGTTTTAGTGAAAAAATAAATAAAATCCATCAACATATCAACATTCTTTGGTATCCAGTCATATAGTGTTAAATATAAGTCATACATTATTATTATTATTATTATTATTTTTATTTTTTTTTACTTTCAATGCCTAAATTACTAGATTAAATTCAGGTCTATCCAGCAATTATAAGTTTTTTGTTTTTTTTTTACAATCTTTTTTGTTTGTTGGTTTCAGGCAATTTTTGTAAAAAAAAAAGATTAAAAAATAAATAAATAAAAATAAATATATATATATATTTGTGTGTGTGTGTGTGTGTGTCAAACACACAAAATATGCAACATTTCCCAACAAATATTTCAAAGTGGAATAGTTGATGTTAAGTATTCTTTTTTGAGGAATAAAAGTTTGAATAAATAAATAAATACAATTCACCAAAATTCACAAGAATCCCAAAGGGGACCCAGTCATAAAAGTGTTAAACATAAGTCATACATTTTCATTATATTTTTTTTTATATACTAAATTACTAGATCAAATTCAGGTCTATTTGAAAACATAGTTTTTTTAATATATCAAACACAAAATATGCAATATTTCCCTCAAAAAATATGTCAAAGTGTAATATTTGACGTGAAGTAATTGGAAGCTTTAATAAGTCAATAATTCATAACAACATTAATTTTGATTCATTATTATTTTTGGAGCATTGACTGTTTTAAAGAAAGATAAAACAAACATGGGAACTTTTTGTTATTAGATAGATAGATAGATTGTACTTTATTTATTCCGTCAGGAAAATTACAATTTTCAGCACAATCCCATTCAAGATCAGACAAACATTACAGGGAGACAGAACAGGATCGACATTAGGATTAGTCGACATTGCAACTTTTCCTTGTCACATTTCACCTGTTTGCTCTTTTATTCTCCATTTGATGTACTTTTCTAATACTTCTTTTTAGAATGTGCCATTAAAAAATGAGCTGCGGCCCACCAATGTCCCCCGGGGGCCACACTTTGCACACCCTTGTTAGCAGACACACGTGACCTGTTATCTGACTTTATAGTTGAGGGGGGAATAAACGCCATAAAATCACATCACGCCATTAACTTGATGAAAATTCAATGGCGGCTTTGGGCTTTTATTGATGAACTCCGCTGCGTCTCAGGCGTTTGTTGGTACATTCTTTGTCTCACAAACACGCCTCGCAGCGGCTTGTCCTTTATAGACAAAGCAGGGGAAAGGAGAATAATGCTGCCTTCCTTCTAGGCATGAACTTGACAAGATGCGACCCCAAAGAAGCGCATGAAAGAGAAAAATGAATAAACGACAGGACGCTTCATGTGATATTTTGCAGCAAACTTACTGCTAGCCCCTTCCTGCTCTGGCACTGATAAGAATGTCATGGCAAATGTCCCAAAACATTTGCACGGTGCATCATTATCTTATCGCCATGTCAGAGAGTTTGCAAATTCATATTTTTATTACGGTCAATGTTTTATTTTGCATGAAAAAAATGTCCCATTACTTACTTTTGGTACAAAACCTCAAATTACATTCAAGTTTGATGGAAATTAAAAAAAAAAAAATCTCTGGATAGGAATAAAAACAGTGACTTTGTAATTGGGGGGGCCTCCAAATACAATTCTGCTCAGGGCCCCAACAATAATTGTTAAGTGCAACTTCTAATATAGATTTTAATTGCATTTTAGGTAGATGACGTGCTACGTGTAGGGCCCAAACATTTGTGGGGGCCCCGTGTGTAACATGTGCTTTATTGAAATATTCATCCAGCCCTTTGCTGCTCCATCACTGATAAGACCGTGATTGTCCCTTGTGCTGCGTGGCCCCCACCTCTCAACAATGTCTCCACATAAGTTACTTTGCACTTTAAAATAGCATTATTCAACAATGTATTTAACATGAATTTGTTCTGGGACAAAACATGGTTCAGGGCCCTAATTTAGTCAGGTGTGGCCCTGCTTGTAAATGTTGTATTAATCAACTGATGAGATACAAAATTCCCAATCTGATATTAATTAAATGATGAGATTCCATATTTGCGTGGGATTATTCACAAACTAAGTCTTGGAATTATTGTTATTTTTTTTCAATAAGTGAAAGTTTTACATAAATAAAATGCGAACATTACTTTTGACATAGGGGCCCCTCTTAATACAATTTTGTTTAGGACCCCAATGAAGCTATGAGCGGCCCTGGTTGTCAATAACAGTTCTTACGTAATACTAATAAGGCAATGATAATAATAAAACAATATTAATGCAGCCGAGATAGGCTCTAGCACACACACACACCCCACCCCGCATGGGACAAGCGGTAGGAAATGGATGGATGGATGGATAATTACACAATATTAATAAGAGCATATTATTAGCATAATATTAATAAGAAAATATAACAGAATAATAACAATAATGCAATATTAATAATACATTATTAATAACACAATCATGATAATAACATCATAATAATAACATAATATTAGTATGACAATATTAATAACATAATACTAATAATGCATTATTAACAAGGGCCCTGCAATGAGATAGCGACTTGTCCAGGGTGTACACTCGCCTTCCGCCTGAATGCAGCTGAGATAGACTCCAGCGACCCCTCACGACCTCGAACAGGATAAGCGGTAGAAAATGGATGGATGAATGGATATTAACAATACAATAATAATAAGATCATAATAATAACACAGTATTAGTAAGACAACATTATTAACATAATATTAATAATGAAATAATAAGAAGACAATATTAATAAGATCATATTAATAGCATAATATTAATACGACAATATTATAACATGATAATAATACTAACACAATACTAACAATACACTATTAATGAGACAATATTATCCATCCATCCATTAATTTTCTACCGCTTGTCCTTATAGTACAATATTAACCAGACAATATTAATAAGATCATAACATTAGCATAATATTGTTAAGACAATATTATAACAGAATTGTAATAATAATATGAATATACAAGATGAATAATGCAATATTAATAATACACGATTAATAGGACAATATTAATAATACACGATTAAAAAGACACTATTAATCAGACAATATTAATAATAGAATATTAAAAATACATTATTAGTAAGACAATTTAACAACATAATATGAGTAAGACAATATTAAAAAGATAATATTAGTAAGACAATATTAAAAAGATAATATTAGTAAGACAATATTAATAAGATAATATTAGTAAGACAATATTAAAAAGATAATATTAGTAAGACAATATTAATGATATATTAGTAAGACAATATTAATAATATAATATGAGTAAGACAATATAAATAAGATAATATGAGTAAGACAATATTAATAATATAAAATGAGTAAGACAGTACCGTAGTCGGGCAGTCTGGGCATCATGATGCCAGCTCGGATCCAGTGCTCCAGGGGCATTGAGCCGGCCATGGCCGCCTTCAGGTGCTCGGGGTAGGCGTGGGAGAGGTGCGTGAAGCCGGTGTAGGCGAAGGCGGGGTGCTGGCCTCCCAGGGCGGACAGCGGGTAGATGGCGGGCGGGTACATGCCCGGGACGGCGGCCTGGGGCAGCGAGGTGAGCCCGTGATGGTGAGCCAGACCCAGCATGGAGGCTTTGGGGAGGATGCCCGCCGCCGCGTGGAGCTGCGAGGCGGCCCGCGGGGAAGGTGTGTCTCCGCGGCGGCACGACACGGGGCTCCCCGCCGGGCTGTCGCTGCTCATTCCCGGGGACACGTCGCGGCTCGCTCGGCTCGTCTCGTCCGCGAGTAAGGCGTCGATTCGGAAGTTTTTAGACTTCTCCATCAGGACTAACGTGGGAGACGGAAGTGAAGCGATGATGCAAACATGAAAGAGATGACAATCATTTCCCGCCTGCAAACATTTGTTTTCACCACTTCACCGCCGCGTGGCCGCCACGCCACGCCCCTCACGCCGGAAGTGGCGTGTGATTGGTTGGAGCTCTCCACGGGTATGACGCTCTTAATCAGCTAATTACTTCCTGTTTCTCCCCACAGAGCCTCGTGAGTGACGTCATGACAGCAAACACCACATTAGTGGATTGATTACTCACTCCTTGTTACTCACTCTTACTCCTTCACTCACTCACCTGTCACTCATTGTTACTCCTTGTTACTCCTTACCACCAACTATTACTCACTCCTTGTTACTCACTCTTACTCCTTCACTCACTCACCTGTCACTCATTGTTACTCCTTATTACTCACTCTTACTCCTTCACTCACTCACCTGTCACTCATTGTCACTCCTTATTACTCACTCTTACTCCTTCACCCACTCACCTGTCACTCATTGTCACTCCTTACCACCAACTATTACTCCTTGTTACTCACTCTTACTCCTTCACTCACTCACCTGTCACTCATTGTCACTCCTTATTACTCACTCTTACTCCTTCACTCACTCACCTGTCACTCATTGTCACTCCTTACCACCAACTATTACTCCTTGTTACTCACTCTTACTCCTTCACTCACTCACCTGTCACTCATTGTTACTCCTTACCACCAACTATTACTCACTCCTTGTTACTCACTCTTACTCCTTCACTCACTCACTTGTCACTCATTGTCACTCCTTACCACAAACTATTAATCACTCATTGTTACTCACTCTTACTCCTTCACTCACTCACCTGTCACTCATTGTTACTCCTTGTTACTCCTTACCACCAACTATTACTCACTCCTTGTTACTCACTCTTACTCCTTCACTCGCTCACCTGTCACTCATTGTTACTCCTTACCACCAACTATTACTCACTCCTTGTTACTCACTCTTACTCCTTCACTCACTCACCTGTCACTCATTGTCACTCCTTATTACTCACTCTTACTCCTTCACTCACTCACCTGTCACTCATTGTCACTCCTTACCACCAACTATTACTCCTTGTTAATCACTCTTACTCCTTCACTCACTCACCTGTCACTCATTGTTACTCCTTACCACCAACTATTACTCACTCCTTGTTACTCACTCTTACTCCTTCACTCACTCACCTGTCACTCATTGTTACTCCTTACCGCCAACTATTACTCACTCCTTGTTACTCACTCTTACTCCTTCACTCACTCACCTGTCACTCATTGTTACTCCTTACCACCAACTATTACTCACTCATTGTTACTCCTTCACTCACTCATTGTTACTCCTTGTTACTCCTTACCACCAACTATTACTCACTCATTGTTACTCATTCTTACTCATTACCACCAACTATTACTCACTCCTTGGTACTCCTTACCACCAAATATTACTCACTCATTGTTACTCCTTGTTACACATTACTACCCATTATTACTCAGTCATTGTTACTCATTACCACCAACTATTACTCACTCATTGTTACTCATCACCACTAATTGTTACTCACTCATTGTTACTGATTACCACCAACTATTACTCACTCATTGTAACTGAAATGATTTACACGTGAATATAACTGAAAAGACTTAAACGTGAATATTACATAACTGAAATGACTTAAGTGTGACTATATTATATAATTGAAATGACTTAAGTGTGACTATATTATATAATTGAAATGACTTAAGTGTGAATACAATAACTGAAATGAATTAAGCATGAATATAACTGAAATTATTTAAGCGTGACTATAACTGAAATGACTTAAGCATGAATATATTACATAACTGAAACGACTTAAGAATGAATATAATATAAATGAAATTACTTAAGCATAAATATAACTGAAATGACTTAAGTTGAATATAATATATAACTAAAATTACTTAAGCGTGAATGTAACTGAAATGACTTAAGTGGGACTATATTATATAATTGAAATGACTTAAGTGTGAATACAATAACTGAAATGAATTAAGCATGAATATAACTGAAATTATTTAAGCGTGACTATAACTGGAATGACTTAAGCATGAATATATTACATAACTGAAATGACTTAAGAATGAATATAATATAAATGAAATTACTTAAGCGTAAATATAACTGAAATGACTTAAGTTGAATATAATATATAACTAAAATTACTTAAGCGTGAATGTAACTGAAATGACCTAAGTGTGAATATAACTGAAATGACTTAAGCATAACTATAATATAACTGAAATGACATAAGTGTGATTATAACTGTAATTACTTAAGTGTGACTATAATATAACTGAAATAACCTAAGCGTGAATATAATAAATGAAATTACTTAAGCATGAACATAACTGAAATTATTTAAGCGTGAATACATTACATAACTGAAAAGACTTAAGAATGAATATAACTGAAATGACTTAAGCATGAATATAACTGAAATGACTTAAGCTTGAATATAATACATAACTGAAAATACTTAAGCGTGAATTTAACTGAAATGACTTAAGCGTGAATAATAATATAACTAAAATGACCTAAGCGTGAATATGACTGAAATTACTTAAGCCTGAATATATTACATAACTGAAATGACTTAAGCGTGAATATAACTGAAATGACTTAAGCTTAACTATAATATAACTGAAATGACTTAAGTGTGAATATAATATAACTGAAATAACTTAGGCGTGAATATAATAAATTAAATTACTTTGGCATGAACATAACTGAAATTACTTAAGCCTGAATATATTACATAACTGAAAAGACTTAAGAATGAATATAACTGACATGACTTAAGCATGAATATAACTGAAATGACTTAAGTTTGAATATGGTACATAACTGAAATGACTTAAGCGTGAATTTAACTGAAATGACTTAAGCGTGAATAATAATATAACTGAAATGACGTAAGCGTGAAAATGGCTGAAATGACTTAAGCCTGAATATATCACATAACTGAAATTACTTAAGCTGCGATGAGGTCCAGGGTGTACCCCGCCTTCCGCCCGATTGTAGCTGAGATAGGCGCCAGCGCCCCCCGCGTCCCCAAAAGGGAATAAGCGGTAGAAAATGGATGGATGGATGACTAAAACGTGAATATAACTGAAATTACTTAAATTTGAATAAAATATATAACTAAAATGACTTAAGCGTGAATAATAACTGTAATGACTTAAGTGTGAATATAACATGACTGAAATGATTAAATACAGGATTAGCAGTGAAAGGTGCAAGACTAGAAATAGTCTGTGAACCAAAATAGGGCTTAAAGTGAACCCAAATTCTGAGGGAACTTTTTACGATTGGATTTTTAGTAAAAGCGTAATTAGAAGAGTGGATGGGAGAGCGAAGCAGAGCCTTAAAAGAGTTCATATCCATAACCAGCCATATAGGAGGAAGATCAAAGGCTTCATTTGCAGTCAATATTAAACAATTGGAATGTTGGTAACCTAAAACCTAATTAAGTGTGACTTGTGATACAAAGACACAAAAACAAGATGGTCTTGCTACCATTTACTTCAGGGGTCACCAAGACCAGGTCGCCCGTAAGGACCAGATGAGTCGCCCGCTGGCCTGTTCTAAAAATAGCTCAAATAGCAGCACTTACCAGTGAGCTGCCTCTATTTTTTAAATTGTATTTATTTACTAGCAAGCTGGTCTCGCTTTGCTCGACATTTTTAATTGTAAGAGAGACAAAACTCAAATAGAATTTGAAAATCTAAAAAGATATTTTAAAGACTTGTTTAAATAAATTCATTTATTTTTTTTTTTACTTAGTTTCTTATAACATTCAGAAAGACAATTTTAGAGAAAAAATGCAAACTTAAAAATGATTTTAGGATTTCTAAACACTTATACCTTTTAAATTCCTTCCTCTTCTTTCCTGACAATTTAAATCAATGTTCAAGTACATTTATTTTTTTTATTGTAAAGAATAATAAATACATTTTAATTTAATTCTTCATTTTAGCTTCTGTTTTTTCGACAAAGAATATTTGTGAAATATTTTTTGAAACTTATTATGATTAAAATTCCCCCAAAAATATTCTGGCAAATCTAGAAAATCTGTAGAATCCAATTTGAATCTTATTTCAAAGTTTTTTGAATTTCTTTTTAAAATTTGTGTTCTGGAAAATCGAGAAGAAATAAGGATTTGTCTTTTTTAGAAATATAGCTTGGTCCAATTTGTTATATATTCTAACAAAGTGCAAATTGGATTTTAACTATTTAAAACAGGGGTGCCCACACTTTTTCTGCAGGCGAGCTACTTTTCAATTGACCAACTCGAGGGGATCTACCTCATTTATATATATCATTTATATTTATTTATTTATGAAAGAGACATTTTTGTAAACAAGTTAAATGTGTTTAATGATAATACAAGCATGTGTAACACATATAGATGTCTTTCTTTCACAAAGACAAGAATATAAGTTGGTGTATTACCTGATTCTGATGACTTGCATTGATTGGAATCAGACAGTAATGATGATAACGCCCACATTTTCAAATGGAGGAGAAAAAAAGTTGTCCTTTCTGTACAATACCACATGAAAGTGGTTGGTTTTTGGCATCTAATTCATCCAGCTTCCATACACTTTACAAGAAAAACATTGGCGGCAAATTCCGTAGCTTGCTTGATTGACATTCACGGCACCCGAGGGTCTTGTGAGATGACGCTGGCTGCTGCCAGTTCATTATTATGAAAAAATGACAGAGAGGAAGGCGAGAAACACTTTTTATTTCAACAGACTTTCGCGCCGTCCCTTCCGTCAAAACTCTAAAGGCCGACTGCACATTTCCTATCCTCACAATAAAAGCCCTGCTTCATGCTGCCTGCGCTAACAAAATAAGAGTCTCGGAAAACTGGCGCGCACAAGTGATGTGCACGCCAGCTTTCTGAGGGATCGCTTGTGCACGCCAGTTTTCCGAGACTCTGTATTTAGTTAGCGCAGGCAGCATGAAGCAGGGCTTTTATTGTGAAGATAGGAAATGTGCAGTCGGCCTTTAGAGTTTTGACGGAAGGTACGGCGCGAGAGTCTGTTGAAATAAAAAGTGTTTCTGGCCTTCCTCTCGGTCATATTTTCATAATAATGATCTTGCAGCAGCCAGCGTCATCTCACAAGACCCTCCGGTACCGTGAATGTCATTTAAGTGACGTCTTGGTGAAGATTGATGATCACTCATTTTTAGGTCTATTTTTTTCAAAAGCCTGGCTGGAGATCGACTGACACACCCCCCGCGGTCGACTGGTAGCTCACGATCGACGTAATGGGCACCCCTGATTTAAAACATGTCATCAAAAATATATATATTTTTGTGAGAAATCATTAAGATGATCAGTGTTTCCACAAAGATAAATATAATTCATTATTAATAATAAAATAGAGTTAATGGTAATTTGAGCTAATTGGCTATTTCTGGCAATTTATTTAAGTGTGTATCAAACTGGTAGCCCTTGGCATTAATCAGTACCCAAGAAGTAGTTCTTGGATTCAAAAAGGTTGCTGACCCCTGATTTACTTACTGAGTACACAACTTTTCAGATAGCATTTACTGTAGTTTGTGTTCTTTCTCCTGAGAGACAAGATGGTTGTCATTTATTTATGACATATAGATTATTCATCCCATCAGTCTTTATCCCAGTGAGAGCAGACATTGTACAGTAAGTGATTGTTTTATTATGTTTAGCACTTAGCAATACTTAAGATGTGATGTTTATGATGCAGGTGTCAACTTCATGTAGAAATAGTTAGTGATGTTTGGGATGAACACTTCCCAGAGAGCAGAATGTGCCGGAATTAGCTCCTCTACGTTTCACACATGTGTTGTGTTGTGTTGTGTTGTGCAGGCGTCATGTGACCAGGGAACCGAGGAAGACGACAAAGTACTGCGCAGGGTTTCCATCAGCGATATTAACGGCTTGCTTCTTTCTCACGGCCATTAAAGTTTACGACGCAGACTTGCACACAAGTCGTATAACAGCCTGATGACTCGGGCGCGGGATGCTAGAAGTTAATTGGTGCTCTGCTTAATGTCAACTAATGAAGTTTTAAGCAGAAAAATGAATGAATGAATAAATAAATAAAGGTACATTTCTTGTGGTTGTCGGTCCGACACTACATTTGATGCCATGGCCTGAAATGTATACCAAAAAATAAAGCCACCTGTTAGAGAAGATAATAATATTAATAATAATGGATTAGATTTATATCGCGCTTTTCTATTATTAGATACTCAAAGCCCTCACAGAGAAGTGGGAAGCCATCATTCATTCACACCTGGTGGTGGTAAGCAACATCTGTAGCCACAGACTGACGGAAGCGTCTACAGCCCCTCCGACCACCACTTATCATTCATTCATCATTCATTCACCAGTGTGAGCGGCACCAGGGGCAAAGGGTGAAGTGTCCTGCCCAAGGACACAACGGCAGTTATTTTTTGGATGTCAATAGGCGGGGAGCGAACCTGCAACCCTCAGGTTTCTGGCACGGCCGCTCTACCCACTATGCCAGGGGTGTCAAACTCAAATACAGTGTGGGCCAAAATTTAAAACTGAACAAAGCCGCGGGCCAAGGTTGAACAAATTAACCTTTTAGGTGCTAGCGTGTGTTGTAGTGTTCCGGAAGAGTTAGTGCTGCAAGGGCTCCTGGGTATTTGTTCTGTTGTTTTACGGTACGGATGTTCTCCCGAAATGTGTGGGCCAAAATTTAAAATCGAACAAAGCCGCGGGCCAAGGTTGAACAAATTAACCTTTTAGGTGCTAGCGTGTATTGTAGTGTCCCGGAAGAGTTAGTGCTGCAAGGGGTCCTGGGTATTTGTTCTGTTGTGTTACGGTACGGATGTTCTCCCGAAATGTGTGGGCCAAAATTTAAAACTGAACAAAGCCTCGGGCCAAGGTTGAACAAATTAACCTTTTAGGTGCTAGCGTGTATTGTAGTGTTCCGGAAGAGTTAGTGCTGCAAGGGATCCTGGGTATTTGTTCTGTTGTGTTACGGTACGGATGTTCTCCCGAAATGTGTGGGCCAAAATTTAAAATCGAACAAAGCCTCGGGCCAAGGTTGAAAAAATTAACCTTTTAGATGCTAGCGTGTATTGTAGTGTCCCGGAAGAGTTAGTGCTGCAAGGGTTCCTGGGTATTTGTTCTGTTGTGTTACGGTACGAATGTTCTCCCGAAATGTGTGGGCCAAAATTTAAAATCGAACAAAGCCGCGGGCCAAGGTTGAACAAATTAACCTTTTAGGTGCTAGCGTGTATTGTAGTGTTCCGGAAGAGTTAGTGCTGCAAGGGAACCCCGGGGATTTGTTCTACTGTGGTGTTACGGTACGGATGTTCTCCCGAAATGTGTGGGCTAAAATTTAAAATCGAACAAAGCCTCGGGCCAAGGTTGAAAAAATTAACCTTTTAGATGCTAGCGTGTATTGTAGTGTCCCGGAAGAGTTAGTGCTGCAAGGGATCCTGGGTATTTGTTCTGTTGTGTTACGGTACGAATGTTCTCCCGAAATGTGTGGGCCAAAATTTAAAATCGAACAAAGCCGCGGGCCAAGGTTGAACAAATTAACCTTTTAGGTGCTAGCGTGTATTGTAGTGTTCCGGAAGAGTTAGTGCTGCAAGGGATCCTGGGTATTTGTTCTGTTGTGTTACGGTATGGATGTTCTCCCGAAATGTGTGGGCCAAAATTTAAAATCGAACAAAGCCGCGGGCCAAGGTTGAACAAATTAACCTTTTAGGTGGTAACGTGTATTGTAGTGTTCCGGAAGAGTTAGTGCTGCAAGGAATCCTGGGTATTTGTTCTGTTGTGTTACGGTACGGATGTTCTCCCGAAATGTGTGGGCCAAAATTTAAAATCGAACAAAGCAGCGGGCCAAGGTTGAACAAATTAACCTTTTAGGTGCTAGCGTGTATTGTAGTGTTCCGGAAGAGTTAGTGCTGCAAGGGATCCTGGGTATTTGTTCTGTTGTGTTACGGTACGGATGTTCTCCCGAAATGTGTGGGCCAAAATTTAAAATCGAACAAAGCCGCGGGCCAAGGTTGAACAAATTAACCTTTTAGCTGGTAGCGTGTATTGTAGTGTCCCGGAAGAGTTAGTGCTGCAAGGGATCCTGGGTATTTGTTCTGTTGTGTTACGGTACGGATGTTCTCCCGAAATGTGTGGGCCAAAATTTAAAACTGAACAAAGCCGCGGGCCAAGGTTGAACAAATTAACCTTTTAGGTGGTAGCGTGTATTGTAGTATCCCGGAAGAGTTAGTGCTGCAAGGGATCCTGGGTATTTGTTCTGTTGTGTTACGGTACGGATGTTCTCCCGAAATGTGTGGGCCAAAATTTAAAATCGAACAAAGCCGCGGGCCAAGGTTGAACAAATTAACCTTTTAGGTGCTAGCGTGTATTGTAGTGTCCCGGAAGAGTTAGTGCTGCAAGGGGTCCTGGGTATTTGTTCTGTTGTGTTACGGTACGGATGTTCTCCCGAAATGTGTGAGCCAAAATTTAAAATCGAACAAAGCCACGGGCCAAGGTTGAACAAATTAACCTTTTAGGTGCTAGCGTGTATTGTAGTGTTCCGGAAGAGTTAGTGCTGCAAGGGGTCCTGGGTATTTGTTCTGTTGTGTTACGGTACGGATGTTCTCCCGAAATGTGTGGGCCAAAATTTAAAATCGAACAAAGCCGCGGGCCAAGGTTGAACAAATTAACCTTTTAGGTGCTAGCGTGTATTGTAGTGTCCCGGAAGAGTTAGTGCTGCAAGGGGTCCTGGGTATTTGTTCTGTTGTGTTACGGTACGGATGTTCTCCCGAAATGTGTGGGCCAAAATTTAAAATCGAACAAAGCCGCGGGCCAAGGTTGAACAAATTAACCTTTTAGGTGCTAGCGTGTATTGTAGTGTCCCGGAAGAGTTAGTGCTGCAAGGGGTCCTGGGTATTTGTTCTGTTGTGTTACAGTACGGATGTTCTCCCGAAATGTGTGGGCCAAAATCTAAAATCGAACAAAGCCGCGGGCCAAGGTTGAACAAATTAACCTTTTAGGTGGTAGCGTGTATTGTAGTGTTCCGGAAGAGTTAGTGCTGCAAGGGATCCTGGGTATTTGTTCTGTTGTGTTACGGTACGGATGTTCTCCCGAAATGTGTGGGCCAAAATTTAAAATCGAACAAAGCCGCGGGCCAAGGTTGAACAAATTAACCTTTTAGGTGCTAGCGTGTATTGTAGTGTCCCGGAAGAGTTAGTGCTGCAAGGGATCCTGGGTATTTGTTCTGTTGTGTTATGGTACGGATGTTCTCCCGAAATGTGTGGGCCAAAATTTAAAATCGAACAAAGCCGCGGGCCAAGGTTGAACAAATGAACCTTTTAGGTGGTAGCGTGTATTGTAGTGTTCCGGAAGAGTTAGTGCTGCAAGGGATCCTGGGTATTTGTTCTGTTGTGTTACGGTACGGATGTTCTCCCGAAATGTGTGGGCCAAAATTTAAAATCGAACAAAGCCGCGGGCCAAGGTTGAACAAATGAACCTTTTAGGTGGTAGCGTCTATTGTAGTGTTCTGGAAGAGTTAGTGCTGCAAGGGGTCCTGGGTATTTGTTCTGTTGTGTTACGGTACGGATGTTCTCCCGAAATGTGGGGGCCAAAATTTAAAATCGAACAAAGCCGCGGGCCAAGGTTGAACAAATTAACCTTTTAGGTGCTAGCGTGTATTGTAGTGTCCCGGAAGAGTTAGTGCTGCAAGGGGTCCTGGGTATTTGTTCTGTTGTGTTACGGTACGGATGTTCTCCCGAAATGTGTGGGCCAAAATTTAAAATCGAACAAAGCCGCGGGCCAAGGTTGAACAAATTAACCTTTTAGGTGGTAGCGTGTATTGTAGTGTCCCGGAAGAGTTAGTGCTGCAAGGGCTCCTGGGTATTTGTTCTGTTGTGTTACGGTACGGATGTTCTCCCGAAATGTGTGGGCCAAAATTTAAAATCGAACAAAGCCGCGGGCCAAGGTTGAACAAATGAACCTTTTAGGTGGTAGCGTGTATTGTAGTGTTCCGGAAGAGTTAGTGCTGCAAGGGATCCTGGGTATTTGTTCTGTTGTGTTACCGTACGGATGTTCTCCCGAAATGTGTGGGCCAAAATTTAAAATCGAACAAAGCCGCGGGCCAAGGTTGAACAAATGAACCTTTTAGGTGGTAGCGTCTATTGTAGTGTTCTGGAAGAGTTAGTGCTGCAAGGGGTCCTGGGTATTTGTTCTGTTGTGTTACGGTACGGATGTTCTCCCGAAATGTGGGGGCCAAAATTTAAAATCGAACAAAGCCGCGGGCCAAGGTTGAACAAATTAACCTTTTAGGTGCTAGCTTGTATTGTAGTGTCCCGGAAGAGTTAGTGCTGCAAGGGGTCCTGGGTATTTGTTCTGTTGTGTTACGGTACGGATGTTCTCCCGAAATGTGTGGGCCAAAATTTAAAATCGAACACAGCCGCGGGCCAAGGTTGAACAAATTAACCTTTTAGGTTGTAGCGTGTATTGTAGTGTCCCGGAAGAGTTAGTGCTGCAAGGGATCCTGGGTATTTGTTCTGTTGTGTTACGGTACGGATGTTCTCCCGAAATGTGTGGGCCAAAATTTAAAATCGAACAAAGCCGCGGGCCAAGGTTGAACAAATTAACCTTTTAGGTGGTAGCGTGTATTGTAGTGTTCCGGAAGAGTTAGTGCTGCAAGGGATCCTGGGTATTTGTTCTGTTGTGTTACGGTACGGATGTTCTCCCGAAATGTGTGGGCCAAAATTTAAAATCGAACAAAGCCGCGGGCCAAGGTTGAACAAATGAACCTTTTAGGTGGTAGCGTGTATTGTAGTGTTCCGGAAGAGTTAGTGCTGCAAGGGATCCTGGGTATTTGTTCTGTTGTGTTATGGTACGGATGTTCTCCCGAAATGTGTGAGCCAAAATTTAAAATCGAACAAAGCCGCGGGCAGAGGTTGAACAAATTAACCTTTTAGGTTGTAGCGTGTATTGTAGTGTCCCGGAAGAGTTAGTGCTGCAAGGGCTCCTGGGTATTTGTTCTGTTGTGTTACGGTACGGATGTTCTCCCGAAATGTGTGAGCCAAAATCTAAAATCGAACAAAGCCGCGGGCCAAGGTTGAACAAATTAACCTTTTAGCTGGTAGCGTGTATTGTAGTGTCCCGGAAGAGTTAGTGCTGCAAGGGATCCTGGGTATTTGTTCTGTTGTGTTACGGTACGGATGTTCTCCCGAAATGTGTGGGCCAAAATTTAAAATCGAACAAAGCCGCGGGCCAAGGTTGAACAAATTAACCTTTTAGGTGCTAGCGTGTATTGTAGTGTCCCGGAAGAGTTAGTGCTGCAAGGGGTCCTGGGTATTTGTTCTGTTGTGTTACGGTACGGATGTTCTCCCGAAATGTGTGGGCCAAAATTTAAAATCGAACAAAGCCGCGGGCCAAGGTTGAACAAATTAACCTTTTAGGTGCTAGCGTGTATTGTAGTGTCCCGGAAGAGTTAGTGCTGCAAGGGGTCCTGGGTATTTGTTCTGTTGTGTTACAGTACGGATGTTCTCCCGAAATGTGTGGGCCAAAATTTAAAATCGAACAAAGCCGCGGGCCAAGGTTGAACAAATTAACCTTTTAGGTGGTAGCGTGTATTGTAGTGTTCCGGAAGAGTTAGTGCTGCAAGGGCTCCTGGGTATTTGTTCTGTTGTGTTACGGTACGGATGTTCTCCCGAAATGTGTGGGCCAAAATTTAAAATCGAACAAAGCCGCGGGCCAAGGTTGAACAAATTAACCTTTTAGGTGCTAGCGTGTATTGTAGTGTCCCGGAAGAGTTAGTGCTGCAAGGGATCCTGGGTATTTGTTCTGTTGTGTTATGGTACGGATGTTCTCCCGAAATGTGTGGGCCAAAATTTAAAATCGAACAAAGCCGCGGGCCAAGGTTGAACAAATGAACCTTTTAGGTGGTAGCGTGTGTTGTAGTGTTCCGGAAGAGTTAGTGCTGCAAGGGCTCCTGGGTATTTGTTCTGTTGTGTT
Source organism: Nerophis ophidion (assembly GCF_033978795.1). Lineage (NCBI taxonomy): Eukaryota > Metazoa > Chordata > Actinopteri > Syngnathiformes > Syngnathidae > Nerophis > Nerophis ophidion. The sequence goes on along the minus strand of NC_084635.1, from coordinate 39,677,858 downwards.
ACGGTACGGATGTTCTCCCGAAATGTGTGGGCCAAAATTTAAAATCGAACAAAGCCGCGGGCCAAGGTTGAACAAATGAACCTTTTAGGTGGTAGCGTGTATTGTAGTGTTCCGGAAGAGTTAGTGCTGCAAGGGATCCTGGGTATTTGTTCTGTTGTGTTACGGTACGGATGTTCTCCCGAAATGTGTGGGCCAAAATTTAAAATCGAACAAAGCCGCGGGCCAAGGTTGAACAAATGAACCTTTTAGGTGGTAGCGTCTATTGTAGTGTTCTGGAAGAGTTAGTGCTGCAAGGGGTCCTGGGTATTTGTTCTGTTGTGTTACGGTACGGATGTTCTCCCGAAATGTGGGGGCCAAAATTTAAAATCGAACAAAGCCGCGGGCCAAGGTTGAACAAATTAACCTTTTAGGTGCTAGCTTGTATTGTAGTGTCCCGGATGAGTTAGTGCTGCAAGGGGTCCTGGGTATTTGTTCTGTTGTGTTACGGTACGGATGTTCTCCCGAAATGTGTGGGCCAAAATTTAAAATCGAACAAAGCCGCGGGCCAAGGTTGAACAAATTAACCTTTTAGGTGGTAGCGTGTATTGTAGTGTCCCGGAAGAGTTAGTGCTGCAAGGGATCCTGGGTATTTGTTCTGTTGTGTTACGGTACGGATGTTCTCCCGAAATGTGTGGGCCAAAATTTAAAATCGAACACAGCCGCGGGCCAAGGTTGAACAAATTAACCTTTTAGGTTGTAGCGTGTATTGTAGTGTCCCGGAAGAGTTAGTGCTGCAAGGGATCCTGGGTATTTGTTCTGTTGTGTTACGGTACGGATGTTCTCCCGAAATGTGTGGGCCAAAATTTAAAATCGAACAAAGCCGCGGGCCAAGGTTGAACAAATTAACCTTTTAGGTGGTAGCGTGTATTGTAGTGTTCCGGAAGAGTTAGTGCTGCAAGGGATCCTGGGTATTTGTTCTGTTGTGTTACGGTACGGATGTTCTCCCGAAATGTGTGGGCCAAAATTTAAAATCGAACAAAGCCTCGGGCCAAGGTTGAAAAAGTTAACCTTTTAGGTGCTAGCGTGTATTGTAGTGTCCCGGAAGAGTTAGTGCTGCAAGGGATCCTGGGTATTTCTTCTGTTGTGTTACGGTACGGATGTTCTCCCGAAATGTGTTTGTCATTCTTGTTTGGCGTGGGTTCACGGTGTGGCACATATTAGTAACAGTGTTAAAGTTGTTTATACGGCCACCCTCAAGTGTCACCTGTATGGCTGTTGACCAAGTATGCGTTGCATTCACTTATGAGTGTGTATAAGCCGCTTAAATTATGAAGCTGTACAGGTTTTACAGAACATTGTTGAATGTGGAAATCGGGAGATATTCGGGAGAATGGTTTGCCCAGGGATATTTTCGGGAGGGGCACTGAACTTCGGAAGTCTCCCGGGAAAATTGGGAGGGTTGGCAAGTATGAATACTAGCAGTGATGTTCAAACTCATAAACATTTTTTTTTTGCAAATGATCTGTGAGGCTTGTGTGGCATTGTAATGCCGGATTGGTTCTTCCAGGGATGCGTCGAAGCGATGAACACAACAAGGTAAGTTATGAATGGATTTACTAAATAATAAAAAGGCTAGGAACACAAACACTGGTGTAAAGAGAAAGCAAACAAAAGACGCTAGCGTGAAAGCTAGGGTAAAACACTAAGAAACTAAAATTTGGCTGGAGAGCACAAACGAGAAAACAAATCATCAGTATGAAAACTGGAATAAACAAGTGGCATAGCATGAGAGCTAGCGAGAAAATACATACAGTAGAAGGACGAGAGTCGTCACGGTTGCACGTAGGCAAATTAGGATCTGAGAATGAATAACGAAAAGTGGCGAGTTTAAATAAGGGAGGTGATTAGAAGAAAACAGGTGTGCGTAGATAACAAGGGGCAGGTGAACTAATGAGCTACCATGGTGACGGACTGAACAGGAAATAAAGACGTCAAACAGGGTGATACAAAAATGGAACAATAAACCATAATATGGGAAGATCGGAGTACGGATCTTAACATGATCATTAACTTTAGAATTTGATGCCAGCAACACGTGTAGTGAAGTGAATTATATTTATATAGCGCTTTTCTCAAGTGACTCAAAGCACTTTACATAGTGACACCCAATATCTAAGTTACATTTAAACCAGTGTGGGTGGCACTGGGAGCAGGTGGGTAAAGTGTCTTGCCCAAGGACACAACGGCAGTAACTAAGATGGCACAAGCGGGAATCGAACCTGCAACCCTCAAGTTGCTGGCATGGCCGCTCTACCAACCGAGCTATGAGTTGTCCGGGGTCTTGCTGTCGTATTTTACGCTTCATAATGCGCCACACATTTTCAATGGGACACAGGTCTGGACTGCAGGTGGGCCAGGAAAGTACCCGCACTCTTTTTTTTTTACGAAGCCACGCTGTTGTAACACGTGCTGAATGTGGCCTGGCATTGTCTTGCTGAAATAAGCAGGGGCGTCCATGAAAAAGACGGCACTTAGATGGCAGCATATGTTGTTCCAAAAGCTGTATGTACCTTTCAGCATTAATGGTGCCTTCACAGATGTGTAAGTTACCCATGCCTTGGGCACTAATGCACCCCCATACCATCACACATGCTGGCTTTTCAACTTTATGTCGATAACAGTCTGGATGGTTCGCTTCCCCTTTGGTCCGGATGAAACAATGTCGAATACTTCCAAAAACAATTTGATTTGAAATGTGGAATTGTCAGACCACAGAACACTTTTCCACTTTGCATCAGTCCATCTTAGATGATCTCGGGCCCAGAGAAGCCGGCGGCGTTTCTGGATGTTGTTGATAAATGGCTTTCGCTTTGCATAGTAGAGCTTTAACTTGCACTTACAGATGTAGCGACCGACTGTATTTAGTGATAGTGGTTTTCTGAAGTGTTCCTGTCCCCATGTGGCGATATCCTTTAGAGATGGATGTCAGTTTTTGATACAGTGCCGTCTGAGGGATGGAAGGTCACGGTCATTCAATGTTGGTTTCCGGCCATGCTGCTTACGTGGAGTGATTTCTCCAGATTCTCTGAACCTTTTGATGATATTATGGAGCGTAGATGTTGAAATCCGAAAATTTCTTGCAATTGCACTTTGAGAAATGTTGTTCTTAAACTGTTTGACTATTTGCTCACGCAGTTGTGGACAAAGGGGTGTACCTCGCCCCATCCTTTCTTGTGAAAGACTGAGCAGTTTTTGGGAAGCTGTTTTTATACCCAATCATGGCACCCACCTGTTCCCAATTAGCCTGCACACCTGTGGGATGTTCCAAATAAGTGTTTGATGAGCATTCCTCAACTTTATCAGTATTTATTGCCACCTTTCCTAACTTCTTTGTCTTGTGTTGCAAAAAAAAAAATGTTTATGAGTTTGAACATGAAATATGTTGTCTTTGTAGCATATTCAACTGAATATGGCTTGAAAAGGATTTGCAAATCATTGTATTCTGTTTATATTTACATCTAACACAATTTCCCAACTCATATGGAAACGGGGGTTTGTATAAAAACAAAGGTTACTTGACAAAATGGGCATAAAACAAACAATCATTGAAAAAATAACTTACCAACAGCAAGATGTGAAGTTGAAAGTAAAAACGTATGACTTATTTTTAACATTTTTATTTCATTTTTAGTGGGTCTTCATATATATACATATATATATCTATATATAAATATATATATATATTTTTAATGTCACCGATCGCTTAAAATAATAATGAATCAAACCAATGTTAAGAATTATTGACCTGTTTAAGGCGACAAATATTCCACTGTGAATTTTTAAAAAACATTTTTAACTTCTAGCCTTCTGGGTCACTCAGATCTGCCGTCTGTCTAAAGCGTGATACATTTGCCAGGCTTTCATTTCCTGGTCGTCCTGGAGGGCAAAATGAAGCAGAACCTTGAGGGAAAAACCCTTTAAGTGACCAAGTCAGGGTTGAAATGTGCACCAGGACCGGTTCCACCAAGAGTAAAGAGACCCCGTTTAGAAGAACCCAACCGACATTCTTCTTCGGCAAATGTTTGTGGAACTTACAGTTGCGTGTTTGGAGATCCGTTATGGCGCTGGGGCACACACACACACACACACACACACACACACACACACACACACACACACACACACACACACACACACACACACACACACACACACACACACACACACACGCCCTCCGCACCCCCGCCCGGCGAGTCCGGCAGACACTCCCTGCCTGCCCGCCAGCGTGAGAACACAATGGCTTCAAAGAGAAGCGGCGGTCCAACAAAGCCACTTTATGTGTCGCTATCAGCAATTACAGGCATATTTTTCAATCATTACCACATCCCGCTGATAGTGTGACCTGGGATTATGGACCAGTTGCGTTCTTCGGCCAACTCGATCAACGTTCAAGCAACATCTGTCAGGCCTTCATGCCACCTGAGGACTCCCGGCCGGCCTGCCAGTCCCCACCAGGACCTGGGCCGTGATAAAGGAGGCCGGAGCACAATGGGCTTCCTGTCCTGGTCATTAGTTCCATCCTGACAACCATAAATCAGGCAGCTTTCTCCCAGACCTTGAATCCAAACTAACGTTGTCTCATTACGGAGATAAAGGTAAAATAATGCTCCTCTTACCCCTCCTGTTAATTATTAACCAACTCTGAGCCGTGTGACCAAGTCAATCTGTGTTGCCTTCTGCAGCCGAGACTCATCCCAGATTCTGGTATTCAAAGAATTGAACAAGGTCTTCTAAGAAACAGGACAAACAGTAGCAATGCCAGGACCGAGGCGTGGAAAGTCCAAGAGAAATACAACCTGGAAGGAGAATGTCAGGGAAAACATTTAGTTGAGTTTATTTGAAGCTCAAAGACTGATATGTTCTGTACAAGGTTACGGCTAAATAGCTCATTTCCATCTGCAGTCCCATCCAGACATCCATCCATCTTCCTCCACTTATCCGAGGTCGGGTCGCGGGGGCAGCAGCCTAAGCAGGGAAGCCCAGACTTCCCTCTCCCCAGCCACTTCGTCCAGCTCTTCCCAGGAGAATCTGAGGCGTTCCCAGGCCAGCCGGGAGACATAGTCTTCAATCAATCAATGTTTATTTATATAGCCCCAAATCACAAATGTCTCAAAGGACTGCACAAATCATTACGACTACAACATCCTCGGAAGAACCCACAAAAGGGCAAGGAAAACTCACACCCAGTGGGCAGGGAGAATTCACATCCAGTGGGACGCCAGTGACAATGCTGACTATGAGAAACCTTGGAGAGGACCTCAGATGTGGGCAACCCCCCCCCCCTCTAGGGGACCGAAAGCAATGGATGTCGAGCGGGTCTAACATGATACTGTGAAAGTTCAATCCATAGTGGCTCCAACACAGCCGCGAGAGTTCAGTTCAAGCGGATCCAAGACAGCAGCGAGAGTCCCGTCCACAGGAAACCATCTCAAGCGGATCAGCAGCGTAGAGATGTCCCCAACCGATACAGGCGAGCGGTCCATCCTGGGTCCCGACGAGCGGTCCATCCTGGGTCTCGACTCTGGACAGCCAGTACTTCATCCATGGTCATCGGACCGGACCCCCTCCACAAGGGAGGGGGGGACATAGGAGAAAGAAAAGAAGCGGCAGATCAACTGGTCTAAAAAGGAGGTCCGGGACACGTCTTCCCAACGTGTCCTGGGTCTTCCCCATGGCCTCCTATTAGTCGGACGTGCACTAAACACCTCAGTAGGGAGGGTTCGGATGGCATCCTGACCAGATGCCTGAAGCTTCTTACCCTATCTCTAAGGGAGAGACCCGCCACCCGGCGAAGGAAACTCATTTCGGCCGCTTGTACCCGTGATCTTGTCCTTTCGGTCATAACCCAAAGCTCATGACCATAGGTGAGGACGGGAACATAGATCGACCGGTAAATTGAGAGCTTTGCCTTCCGGCTCAGCTCCTTCTTCACCACAATGAATCGATACAGCGTCCACATCACTGAAGACGCCGCAACAATCAATCAATCAATCAATGTTTACTTATATAGCCCTAAATCACTAGTGTCTCAAAGGGCTGCACAAACCACTACGACATCCTCGGTAGGCCCACATAAGGGCAAGGAAAACTCACACCCAGTGGGACGTCGGTGACAATGATGACTATGAGAACCTTGGAGAGGAGGAAAGCAATGGATGTCGAGCGGGTCTAACATGATACTGTGAAAGTTCAATCCATAATGGATCCAACACAGTCGCGAGAGTCCAGTCCAAAGCGGATCCAACACAGCAGCGAGAGTCCCGTTCACAGCGGAGCCAGCAGGAAACCATCCCAAGCGGAGGCGGATCAGCAGCGCAGAGATGTCCCCAGCCGATACACAGGCAAGCAGTACATGGCCACCGGATCGGACCGGACCCCCTCCTCAAGGGAGAGTGGGACATAGGAGAAAAAGAAAAGAAACGGCAGATCAACTGGTCTAAAAAGGGAGTCTATTTAAAGGCTAGAGTATACAAATGAGTTTTAAGGTGAGACTTAAATGCTTCTACTGAGGTGGCATCTCGAACTGTTACCGGGAGGGCATTCCAGAGTACTGGAGCCCGAACGGAAAACGCTCTAAAGCCCGCAGACTTTTTTTGGGCTTTGGGAATCACTAATAAGCCGGAGTCCTTTGAACACAGATTTCTTGCCGGGACATATGGTACAATACAATCGGCAAGATAGGATGGAGCTAGACCGTGTAGTATTTTATACGTAAGTAGTAAAACCTTAAAGTCACATCTTAAGTGCACAGGAAGCCAGTGCAGGTGAGCCAGTATAGGTATATATGTATGTATATATGTATATAAAGGTATATACAGTATAGGTATATATGTATGTATATATGTATATAAAGGTATATACAGTATAGGTATATATGTATGTATATATGTATATAAAGGTATATACAGTATAGGTATATATGTATGTATATATGTATATAAAGGTATATACAGTATAGGTATATATGTATGTATATATGTATATAAAGGTATATACAGTACAGGTATATATGTATGTATGTATGTATATAAAGGTATATACAGTATAGGTATATATGTATGTATATATGTATATAAAGGTATATACAGTACAGGCGTAATGTGATCAAACTTTCTTGTTCTTGTCAAGAGTCTAGCAGCCGCATTTTGTACCAACTGTAATCTTTTAATGCTAGACATGGGGAGACCCGAAAATAATACGTTTCAGTAATCGAGACGAGACGTAACATCCGCCTGTCCATCTCACCATCTCTTCCCTCACTTGTGAGCAAGACTCCAAGGTACTTGAACTCCTCCAATTTGGAAAAGATCTCCTCCCTAATCCGGGGATGGCACTCCACCCTTTTCCGGGCGAGAACCATGGACTCAGAATTTCCCGAACGTTTCTGTAAATATAATGTTTTTGATCATTATTTGGTTTACAATGTTTTACTTTAATGTTATGGTTTTCGTTTGGCAGCCGTAGCGGCCAGTAGATGACCATTTTTTTTTACAGAATTTTTTTTTAACAGTGTGTGTACGCTACACTGCCCCCTGGTGGAGGCTCCTGTCTTTCTACTTGTCACAGCAGACACAAACTGGACAAAGTGCTTAAGTGGCGCAGGTCTCGTGTTATTTAGGATTCCATGAGCCATCCCAATTTGTATGCGCGTACAACACTGAACACCTTTAGCATATCGGTGTGTGTGGGATGAAAACCATGGAACAGATTAAGCAAGGACACCAAACAAAGCGGCGATATGATCCTAGTTGAACAAATTGTTCATCTTTGAGGTAAACTACTTGACTATTTATTCATGACTACTTCAATTATTGTGTCAATGTTCCAAAGCGTGCTTTACTTTCCACATTTTTTCACCCGATTCAAAGCCTTCCTGTCAAGTTGTGTTGGTGACGAACCCCAAGATGCAGAGATGGCGGCAGGCATTGAATAAGAAAACATAATTTAATGTTAAAAAATTAGGGAAAAAAATAAACCAGGAACTCGGAGACAGGAAACAGGATGCCAGGAACAGGAACTAGAAGACGAGGAAGAAAAAAGACAGCAGGCTGCAAACAGCTACAGGTTCAGGTATAAACGGTCGGAGCTACAAGTCGTAATGATAATAATCCAGCCCAGAGTGGAGGAACAAGCAGGTCTGAATACCACTGGCTGATTAACACCAGGTGTGGTCCCGTGTCAATCAGCCACAGCTGAGGGGGAAAAGCACTCAGGGATAACAGCAGGAAAGAAAGACAAAATAAGAGCGCTGACAGGAAATAAGACAAACACAGAGGAAAAACTAAAACATGACCAAACTGTCAAGTACAAACCTGACACTTCCAACTTCAAACTCTTCAGCCTATCCGGGGAATCGCGGGGCTTTCCCTTGACAAAGTCCAAATATTCCCAGATTTCCCAGAATTCCAGGTTCAAGATTGTCCCATAAACCAACACCTTCGATTAGAATGCTTCTTTTCTTTGTCACTGGCCTACAGTAAATCTCAAATGATTAAAGTTTATCCTAAAAAAAGAAATAACAATTGAGTCCGAGTCGATCACTTTAACAGACTGGAGGATTAGTTGCTGGCTGCACAAGTTTCAAGTACACGTTCTAATCCCGCGCCACATATATTTCCGTTTCCATAGCGACGCACTTCTGGCAACAAACGTGTGTTCCTACTTCCAGAAGAAATGTGCTAATCATGGCAGACTAGCCATGATTATGTTGATTCCCAACATTATCTTTTTTGAAGCTGAACATACTGCGGATGAACTACAGGAGGGAGCACAAAGGAAGAGTGAGACGTTGGAGCGGACGGAAGCCGAGAGAGTGAGGTGAAAGTGACGACGCAATAAATACGGGACTCGGAGCCAAGCTATTTCAAGATAAATGGAGTGCTTACCCAAATAAACCAGGAAAAACGTTGCATGTAGCAGCACGTCATGCGTGTAATTACAACTACAGTACATACACTTAACAAAACATGAAATAATACTTTACAGATACTGTAATACGATGTTTTTCACTCAGTACAGATTGGTGTCCTATCAGAATGTTGTGCGTTAAAAACTCAAACCTGTTTTGTGCTGACATAGAAGCTAGCTTATCTCTTGCCGTAGTTAGCTTACGGCTAACACGATGTGTTAGTACGCTAGAAAAAGAGTTCCTCAGTGTTCTCTCTTACAACAACAATGTTGTACAGTTTGTTATTATACATGTTACACAACGTAAGAGAAGTATTGTTGACACTTTTTGAATGCATTTTTAAAGTGATTTAAATGTAGAAGTATTTGCTAACTTTAGCTGCATTGCTAGCCACCAAGAACAAGTTAGAATGGAAATAATAAAACAACTTTTGTCTTCTCGTGAACGACAGGCAGAATTCCAAAAAAGAAGTTCAGTCCCCCTTTAAGATTTACTTTGGGGAATTACAACAATGCAGCAGTTTTATTTTCTGTTTGACAGCCCCCCCCCCCCCCCCCCCACCTGTTTGTTTTTGGAAACAAAAGCTCCCTTTGAGTACAGTGTGACTTTTATGAGCATTTAATTGGTCCTTCTATCTCACCTTTACGAGGCGCTGCACAAGGAGCCATTGTGCAGGTAATGTGGGAGATACCTTATCACTGTCCGTCTCACTTTCTGCTGCTATCTGCCCCCCCCCAACATTACTACACGCTATACCCCCCCCCCCCCCCCCCAACATTACCACACCACTTACGGGACTATTCAGCGCCATCAAGCACTTTGGGAACCTTCCATCACTTTTAATCTTTTGGCTTCTTCACCTGCTGTCAAATACACACTTTCATACACATGTTTACTGTATACACACTTATACACACATTTATACATACTTGTATACACACACCTGTATACACACATTTATACACACTTTTGTACACACATTTATACACAAATTTACTATACACACACTTTTATACACACATTTATACACATACTTACACACACATTTATGCACACACTTATACCCACATTTATACACACTTGTATACACACACCTGTATACACACATTTATACACACGCTTATACACACACACTTATGTACACATTTATACACACATTCATACACACCATTTATACACACATACACACATTTATACACACACTTATACACACATTAATGCAAACATTTATACACACACTTATACACACATTTATGCACACATTTATACACACACTTATACACACATTTATACACACCCTTATACACACATTTATGCACACACTTATACACACATTTATGCACACATTTATACACACACTTATACACACATTTATACACACCCTTATACACACATTTATGCACACACTTATACACACCCTTATACACACATTTATGCACACACTTATACACACACTTATATACACATTTATACACACATTTATGCACACATTTATACACACACTTATACAGACATTTATACACACATTTATACACACACTTATACACACATTAATGCACACATTTATACACACATTTATGCACACATTTATACACACACTTATACACACATTTATGCACACATTTATACACACACTTATACACACATTTATACACACATTTATACACACCCTTATACACACATTTATACACACCCTTATACACACATTTATGCACAAATTTATGCACACACTTATACAGACATTTATACACACATTTATACACACACTTATACACACCCTTATACACACATTTATGCACAAATTTATGCACACACTTATACACACATTTATACACACATTTATACACACATTTATGCACACATTTATACACACCCTTATACACACATTTATGCACAAATTTATGCACACACTTATACAGACATTTATACACACATTAATGCACACCTTTATACACACACTTATACACACCCTTATACACACATTTATGCACACGTTTATACACACTTATACACACATTTATACACACTTGTATACACACACCTGTATACACACGCTTATACACACACTTATGTACACATTTATACACCCATTTATACACACCATTTATACACACACTTATACACACACTTATACACACATTAATGCACACATTTATACACACACTTATACACACATTTATACACACACTTATACACACATTTATACACACCCTTATACACACATTTATGCACACATTTATACACACATTTATGCACACATTTATGCACACATTTATACACACATTTATGCACAAATTTATGCACACATTTATACAGACATTTATACACACATTTATACACACATTTATACACACACTTATACACACATTAATGCATACATTTATACACACACTTATACACACATTTATACACACATTTATACACACCCTTATACACACATTTATACACACATTTATACACACATTTATACACACTTGTATACACACACCTGTATACACACACACTTATACACACATTTATACACACACTTATACACACATTTATACACACATTTATACACACACTTATACACACATTAATGCATACATTTATACACACACTTATACACACATTTATACACACATTTATACACATACTTACACACACATTTATGCACACACTTATACCCACATTTATACACACTTGTATACACACACCTGTATACACACATTTATACACACGCTTATACACACACACTTATGTACACATTTATACACACATTCATACACACCATTTATACACACATACACACATTTATACACACACTTATACACACATTAATGCAAACATTTATACACACACTTATACACACATTTATGCACACATTTATACACACACTTATACACACATTTATACACACCCTTATACACACATTTATGCACACACTTATACACACATTTATGCACACATTTATACACACACTTATACACACATTTATACACACCCTTATACACACATTTATGCACACACTTATACACACCCTTATACACACATTTATGCACACACTTATACACACACTTATATACACATTTATACACACATTTATGCACACATTTATACACACACTTATACAGACATTTATACACACATTTATACACACACTTATACACACATTAATGCACACATTTATACACACATTTATGCACACATTTATACACACACTTATACACACATTTATGCACACATTTATACACACACTTATACACACATTTATACACACATTTATACACACCCTTATACACACATTTATACACACCCTTATACACACATTTATGCACAAATTTATGCACACACTTATACAGACATTTATACACACATTTATGCACACATTTATACACACCCTTATACACACATTTATGCACAAATTTATGCACACACTTATACAGACATTTATACACACATTAATGCACACCTTTATACACACACTTATACACACATTTATACACACATTTATGCACACGTTTATACACACTTATACACACATTTATACACACTTGTATACACACACCTGTATACACACGCTTATACACACACTTATGTACACATTTATACACACATTTATACACACCATTTATACACACACTTATACACACACTTATACACACATTAATGCACACATTTATACACACACTTATACACACATTTATACACACACTTATACACACATTTATACACACCCTTATACACACATTTATGCACACATTTATACACACATTTATGCACACATTTATGCACACACTTATACAGACATTTATACACACATTTATACACACATTTATACACACACTTATACACACATTAATGCATACATTTATACACACACTTATACACACATTTATACACACATTTATACACACCCTTATACACACATTTATACACACATTTATACACACACTTATACAGACATTTATACACACATTAATGCACACCTTTATACACACACTTATACACACATTTATACACACATTTATGCACACGTTTATACACACTTATACACACATTTATACACACTTGTATACACACACCTGTATACACACGCTTATACACACACTTATGTACACATTTATACACACATTTATACACACCATTTATACACACACTTATACACACATTAATGCACACATTTATACACACACTTATACACACATTTATACACACACTTATACACACATTTATACACACCCTTATACACACATTTATGCACACATTTATACACACATTTATGCACACATTTATGCACACACTTATACAGACATTTATACACACATTTATACACACATTTATACACACACTTATACACACATTAATGCATACATTTATACACACACTTATACACACATTTATACACACATTTATACACACCCTTATACACACATTTATACACACATTTATACACACATTTATACACACTTGTATACACACACCTGTATACACACACACTTATACACACATTTATACACACACTTATACACACATTTATACACACCCTTATACACACATTTATGCACACATTTATACACACATTTATACACACATTTATGCACACATTTATACACACCCTTATACACACATTTATGCACAAATTTATGCACACACTTATACAGACATTTATACACACATTTATACACACACTTATACACACATTAATGCACACATTTATGCACACATTTATACACACCCTTATACACACATTTATGCACAAATTTATGCACACACTTATACAGACATTTATACACACATTTATACACACATTAATGCACACATTTATACACACATTTATGCACACATTTATACACACCCTTATACACACATTTATGCACAAATGTATGCACACACTTATACAGACATTTATACACACATTAATGCACACATTTATACACACATTTATGCACACATTTATACACACACTTATACACAAATTTATACACATATTTATACACACCCTTATAAACACATTTATACACACCCTTATACACACATTTATGCACAAATTTATACACACACTTATACACACATTTATGCACACATTTATACACACACTTATACACACATTTATGCACAAATTTATGCACACACTTATACAGACATTTATACACACCCTTATACACACATTTATGCACAAATTTATGCACACACTTATACAGACATTTATACACACACTTATACACACATTAATGCATACATTTATACACACACTTATACACACATTTATGCACACATTTATACACACACTTATACACACCCTTATACACACATTTATGCACAAATTTATGCACACACTTATACACACATTTATACACACATTTATACACACACTTATACAGACATTTATACACACACTTATACACACATTAATGCATACATTTATACACACACTTATACACACATTTATGCACACATTTATACACACACTTATACACATATTTATACACACCCTTATACACACATTTATGCACAAATTTATGCACACACTTATACACACATTTATACACACATTTATACACACACTTATACAGACATTTATACACACACTTATACACACATTAATGCATACATTTATACACACCCTTATACACACATTTATGCACACACTTATACACACATTTATACACACATTTATGCACACATTTACTGTACATACTTACACACACATATATACACAGACTTATACACACATTTATACACACATTTATGCACACATTTATACACACCCTTATACACACATTTATGCACAAATGTATGCACACACTTATACAGACATTTATACACACATTTATACACACACTTATACACACATTAATGCACACATTTATACACACATTTATGCACACATTTATACACACACTTATACACAAATTTATACACATATTTATACACACCCTTATAAACACCTTTATACACACCCTTATACACACATTTATGCACAAATTTATACACACATTTATGCACACATTTATACACACACTTATACACACATTTATGCACAAATTTATGCACACACTTATACAGACATTTATACACACCCTTATACACACATTTATGCACAAATTTATGCACACACTTATACAGACATTTATACACACACTTATACACACATTAATGCATACATTTATACACACATTTATGCACACATTTATACACACACTTATACACATATTTATACACAACCTTATACACACATTTATGCACAAATTTATGCACACACTTATACACACATTTATACACACGTTTATACACACACTTATACACACATTAATGCATACATTTATACACACCCTTATACACACATTTATGCACACATTTACTGTACATACTTACACACACATATATACACAGACTTATACACACATTTATACACACATTTATGCACACATTTACTATACACACTTATACACACATATATACACAGACTTATACACACATTTACCATACACACATTTATATACACGTTTATACACACACACTTATACACACATTTATGCACACATTTACTATACACACACATTTGTACAAACATTTATACACACACTTATATACACACATTTATGCACACACACTTGTACACACATTTATACACACTTGTATTTATTATTATCAGGATGTCATTGAAAATACAATTTTTAAAAAACAGATTAGACTTTGCAACTGAGATTAATCATGATTAATCACAAGTATGACTTGTAGTATAAACGTTTAATTAACTTGATAATTTCAATTTAAAAAAATACAACTTTATAGTTAGAACAGACTGAAGGTAAATTGCGTGATTCATCTTCATAAATACAAGATTAATGCCATATTTTGGGTAATTAATCCGAGAAGTTATGTTTGACAGCCCAGATTATTGATGACATCATTTCCTGTGTCACCTGTGACACAAAGCTAACGTGGATGGTTTGTTTAGCTAGCTTAGCATATATGGACATAAAGTACACCCGGAAAGTATTCACAGCACTTCACTTTCCTCACAAGTCTTCTCACATGTCATTTATCTACCATGGACTGATGAAGGTGGACCCCGACTTAAACAAGTTGAAAAACTTATTGGGGTGTTAGCATTTAGTGGTCAATTGTACATAATATGTACTGTACTGTGCAATCTACTCATAAAAGTCCCAATTAATCAATCAATCAAACCGTCTCGCGGTTTACGATGACCCCTGAACGTTTCACGCAGCTCGGCCAATCGTAATCTACTTCCTGTCATCAACCGGAAACTGGAGAAGTGTCCTTGGAGCTTTTATGCTGCGTTGTGTTTATGTGCCAAGTCGCAGTCAAACATGTTGCACATTACGGTTATGTTGAAGGAAAACAACATTTGGACCCAACAACGGTTATGTTGAAGGGAAAGGAAAATTGGAGCTTACTACGGTTATGTTGAAGGGAAACAACATTTGGAGCTAACTACGGTTATGTTGAAGGAAAAGGACATTTAAAGCTAAGTATGTTTATGTTGAAGGGAAACAACATTTGGACCCAACTACGGTTATGTCGAAGGAAAAGGACATTTGGAGTTAACTACGGTTATGTTGAAGGGAAACAACATTTGGAGCTAACTACGGTCATGTTGAAGGTAAACAACATTTGGAGCTAACTACGGTCATGTTGAAGGTAAACAACATTTGGAGCTAACTACGGTTATGTTGAAGGAATACAACATTTAAAGCTAACTACAGTTATGTGTCATGGAAACAACATTTGGACCCAACTACGGTTATGTTGAAGGAAAAAAACTTTTGGAGCTAACTACGGTTATGTTGAAGAGAAACAACATTCGGAGCTAACTATGGTTATGTTGAAGAAAAACAAAATTTGGAGCTAACTATGGTTATGTTGAAGAAAACGCAACAATTGGAGCTAACTACGGTTATGTTGAAGGAATACAACATTTAAAGCTAACTACAGTTATGTTAAAGGGAAACAACATTTGGACCCAACTACGGTTATGTTGAAGGAAAAAAACATTTGGAGCTAACTACGGTTATGTTGAAGGGAAACAACATTCGGAGCTAACTATGGTTATGTTGAAGGAAAACGACATTTGGAGCTAATAATGTTTACGTTGAATAAAATCAAGATTCATAATTAACTATGGTTATGTTGAAAAAAAACAACATCTGGAGCTAACTATGGTCATGTTGAAGAAAACGCAACATTTGGAACTGACTACGGTTATGTTGAAGGAAAACAACATTTGGACCCAACTACGGCTATGTTGAAGGAAAAGGTCATTTGGAGCTAACTACGGTTATGATGAAGGAAAACAACATTTCGACCCAACTACGGTTATGTTGAATGAAAAGGTCATTTGGAGCTAACTACGGTTATGATGAAGGGAAACAACATTTGGAGCTAACTACGGTTATGTTGAAGGAAAATGACATTTGGAGCTAACAATGGTTATGTTGAAGGAAAACAACATTTGGATTCAACTACGGCTATGTTGAAGGAAAAGGACACTTGGAGCTAACTACGGTTATGTTGAAGGGAAACAACATTCGGAGCTAACTATGGTTATGTTGAAGGAAAACGACATTTGGTGCTAATAATGGTTATGTTGAATAAAATCAACATTCATAATTAACTATGGTTATGTTGAAAAAAAACAACATCTGGAGCTAACTATGGTCATGTTGAAGAAAACGCAACATTTGGAACTGACTACGGTTATGTTGAAGGAAAACAACATTTGGACCCAACTACGGCTATGTTGAAGGAAAAGGTCATTTGGAGCTAACTACGGTTATGATGAAGGGAAACAACATTTGGAGCTAACTACGGTTATGTTGAAGGAAAATGACATTTGGAGCTAACAATGGTTATGTTGAAGGAAAACAACATTTGGATTCAACTACGGCTATGTTGAAGGAAAAGGACACTTGGAGCTAACTACGGTTATGTTGAAGGGAAACAACATTCGGAGCTAACTATGGTTATGTTGAAGGAAAACGACATTTGGTGCTAATAATGGTTATGTTGAATAAAATCAACATTCATAATTAACTATGGTTATGTTGAAAAAAAACAACATCTGGAGCTAACTATGGTCATGTTGAAGAAAACGCAACATTTGGAACTGACTACGGTTATGTTGAAGGAAAACAACATTTGGACCCAACTACGGCTATGTTGAAGGAAAAGGTCATTTGGAGCTAACTACGGTTATGATGAAGGAAAACAACATTTGGACCCAACCACGGTTATGTTGAAGGAAAAGGTCATTTGGAGCTAACTACGGTTATGATGAAGGGAAACAACATTTGGAGCTAACTACGGTTATGTTGAAGGAAAATGACATTTGGAGCTAACAATGGTTATGTTGAAGGAAAACAACATTTGGATTCAACTACGGCTATGTTGAAGGAAAAGGACACTTGGAGCTAACTACGGTTATGTCGACGGGAAACAACATTTGGAGCTAAATACAGTTATGTTGAAGGAAAACGACATTTAAAGCTAACCACGGTTATGTTGAAGGAAAACGACATTTAAAGCTAACCACGGTTATGTTGAAGGAAAAACACTTGGAGCTAACTACCTATACAAGTTTCAATCAATCAATCAATGTCGTTATGTTACTGCCTTATTCCATAGGGAAATGATTAATTGTTGTCCTCAAAATTCCACACACAATTTCCCTTAATGACAATGTGAGAAGTTTTTTTAAATTATTATTATAATTTTGGGCTTCACGGTGGCCAAAAAAGGGAATAAGCGGTAGAAAATGAATGTATGGTTATTATAATTTTGCAAATGTATTGAGAAAAGTGATAACAATAATAAATGAGATGTGCACAAGTATTGACATCCTTTGCTCAATACTGGAATGTAAAAAGTTATGAAAGTGTCGGCCTGCTTGTGTTTGAGTCCCTGCAGACAAGAAGAAGAGTGCTGTGTTCTGCAAGCTCGGGAAGGTTGAAGTGGAGAAGCATGTAACGGCACGGCATGAAATATTAGGCACGGTGTTCTGCGTGGGCTTGAAAAAAAGATGCAGATGAGGAAACAAATCCAATCACGTCAAAGGCGAATCTTTTAAGCAAATGAAAGCCTTTTTATGTGCACACATGCTGCTCATTTGTGTGGGAAGGAGTCCATCCTCCCAAAATGTGCAGGCGTGGATTTGTCACTTGACTTTGTCACAGATTGATGGAGGCCCGCTTAGATTCCTCAATTTGGGCCATAGTGGCAGATGTAAATCACAGCAGGGGTTTTAATGCCTCGCCATTGATCAAAACCTCGCTGGGCTGTGACAGTCTTCCTCCAGGACACGCCCCCCTTGTCCTTGACCACCAGCACGCTTCTCTTCTCCCCGCTGCTGGGGGAATGGGAGCATTTTGGGTCTTGGCGTAACATCATGTGACAAGACGTAACGTGATGTAACATGACGTAACTTGATGTACCGTGAAGTAACGTGCTGCAAGGTAACGTGATGTGAGGAGATGTAACGCGATGTAATGTGCTGTAACGTGATGAAAGTGACATCACATGAAGTAATGTGACGTAATGTTACGTAACGTGATGTAATGTGCTGTAACGTGATGAAAGTGACGTCACATGAAGTAATGTGACGTAATGTTACGTAACGTGATGTAATGTGCTGTAACGTGATGAAAGTGACGTCACATGAAGTAATGTGACGTAATGTTACGTAACGTGATGTAATGTGCTGTAACGTGATGAAAGTGACGTCACATGAAGTAATGTGACGTAATGTTACGTAACGTGATGTAATGTGCTGTAACGTGATGAAAGTGACGTCACATGAAGTAATGTGACGTAATGTTACGTAACGTGATGTAATGTGCTGTAACGTGATGAAAGTGACGTCACATGAAGTAATGTTACGTAACGTGATGTAAGGTGATGTAATTTCCCACAGGGATCAATAAAGTACTTTCTATACTAGTTTGCTGTAACGTGATGTAAGATGATGAAGGTGATGTCACATGATGTAATGTGACGTAATGTGACATAACGTGAGGTGATGTGATGTGACGCGATGTAATGTGTTGTAACATCCATCCATACATTTCCTACCGGTTATTCCCTTTTGGGGTTGCGGGGGGCGCTGGTGCCTATCTCAGCTACGATCGGGCGGAAGGCAGCATACACCCTGGACAAGTCGCCACCTCATCGCAGGTGATGTAACATGACAATGTTTATTATTATCATTTATGTATTTAATTTTAGGGACTTTAGTCCAGGGGTGTCCAAACTTTTTGCCCTGGGCTAAAAAAAATTGGCCGAGGGCCAAAGCATGTTAAGTAACTTATTTATATATATATATATATATATATATACACATAAATATATACATATAAATACATATAGATACATATATTATCCATATAGATACATATATAGTGTATATAAATATACTGTATGTATACATACACATATATATATATATGTGTGTGTGTACATATTATATTAATATAATGTACATATAATTAATATAATTGTATATTTAGAGTATGTGAAAGTGTGACTCCTACATTGTTTACTTCCATGATGATCTTCTTAAAGTTTTGTAATCAATCAGGAATATCAAGCAGCTAAAATGGATAAGTGTGAAGTTGTATTTTGCACTTTTCCCATCATGCATTGCAATGCATGTAAACAGGTGTAATTGTATTTGTTTTAAGGTGCGTGGACATGTTTTTATAATATCCACAGATTGTGTTATTTTGTGTCATGTGTGACTATGTCTGCTGGCATTTTGTGTTGGTTGGATTTGTTTCTTCTTCCACCGTGACAAGGGAAGGTTGTTTGCATTGGGTCATAAGAGTTAATGCTGTGCATACTATCATTCAAAGCATGATACATGGTCATGGACCTGAACCGCTCATATCCTCTACTAGATTCTAACTATCTAGTAGAATGAAATAAAATACAGATTCCTTATTCAACTCATGACACCTCTGGTTTACTGGTACCTAATGAAGTGTCCAGTGAGTAGTTGTGTACCTAATGAAGTGTCCAGTGAGTAGTTGTGTACCTAATGAAGTGTCCAGTGAGTAGTTGTGTACCTAATGAAGTGTCCAGTGAGTAGTTGTGTACCTAATGAAGTGTCCAGTGAGTAGTTGTGTACCTAATGAAGTGTCCAGTGAGTAGTTGTGTACCTAATGAAGTGTCCAGTGAGTAGTTGTGTACCTAATGAAGTGTCCAGTGAGTAGTTGTGTACCTAATGAAGTGTCCAGTGAGTAGTTGTGTACCTAATGAAGTGTCCAGTGAGTAGTTGTGTACCTAATGAAGTGTCCAGTGAGTAGTTGTGTACCTAATGAAGTGTCCAGTGAGTAGTTGTGTACCTAATGAAGTGTCCAGTGAGTAGTTGTGTACCTAATGAAGTGTCCAGTGAGTAGTTGTGTACCTAATGAAGTGTCCAGTGAGTAGTTGTGTACCTAATGAAGTGTCCAGTGAGTAGTTGTGTACCTAATGAAGTGTCCATTGAGTAGTTTGTGTGTAGTGTGGCATCTCTTCCAGTATCATATTACAGTATGTTGGTGACACGTGTCACTGATGCCATTTATCACAGCAAGTACTAATCGTGTGCAGGTGAGCAGAGGGGGGATACAGGCACTTGCTGTAATGAAATGTACACACACACACACACACACACACACACACACACACACACACACACACACACACACACACACACACACACACACACACACACCTCAGGCGACTTTGCAACTCCTACATTCCCGCTCTCATATCTCCATCATGAACCAACACCTGCTGTACTAGTATGTCCCACACCGATATCACTTTGATACGGCCAGCGTGTTTGATATCGATACATGGGATGCTTTTCATTGTTGGACAGAATCCTCAAACATTGATGACAAACGCATAAAACCAAAAGTTCCTGAAATCCTGGAAGGAGTGACTTATTGCCAAATGTCTTCAGGGCAGGGCTGGGCGATGAAATGATATCAGTATATATCACAATAGACACGTAATCAATAAAAAATGTGTTCCATAAAAACTAACTTTTTTCTTCTTCTTGATGGGAAGAAAGTGGAAGTATGGAAGCAAGGTTGGTTGCATGAACAAAAGCAGCTCTCTGGTAACCCCAGCAACACAGGAAGTGACACGCTGACAGCCAATCAGGTGACAGTATCGACTACCACGTTTGGTTGATTCTTTGCATGGAGTGAGAAGAGAAAGTCAAAATAAAGAAATTGTGGGTAACGAGGATTTTTTTCCGAAGGGACCGTAGTCAGACCAATGGTGTGTGTACATGATGCAAGGCAAGAGCGCTAACACCACACCACCTTAGCTCACCCTTTAGAGCACAGCTGTAACTTCCTGCCACTAAACCTGCAGAAAGATAGTCAAATCTTTTGCACGGTTAAATAAGAATAAGAGTGCAAATTAATGTTACACAGCAGTTATTTCCCAGCACTAAACCTGCAGAAAATAGTTCTTTTCATCTTTCTATGTTTACATTTTCACACTTTGCACTATTTTCTTACGCTTTCTGAAGCATTTCTCTCATATTAATTCATTTTCAAGATCTTATTGTTAAGTCTTCAATGTGATCTGACTATTTTGTTGACATTGTTTGTTTTCCAAAGACATGCACCTGGAGATAGGCCCCTCCCACCTCCAAAGACATGCACCTGGGTATAGGCCCCTCCCACCTCCAAAGACATGCACTAGGCCCCTCCCAGCTCCAAAGACATGCACCTGGGGATAGGCCCCTCCCACCTCCAAAGACATGCACCTGGGGATAGGCCCCTCCCAACTCCAAAGACATGCACCTGGGGATAGGCCCCTCCCACCTCCAAAGACATGCACCTGGGGATAGGCCCCTCCCACTTCCAAAGACATGCACCTGGGGATAGGTTGCTTGGCAACACTAAATGCTCCCTAGTGTGTGAATGTTGTCTGTCTGACTGTGTTGGCCCTGCCATGAGGTGGCGACTTGTCCAGGGTGTACCCCGCCTCCCGCCCGATTGTAGCTGAGATAGTCGCCAGCGCCCCCCGCAACCCCAAAAGGGAATAAGCGGTAGAAAATGGATGGATGGATGTTTGTTTTCCATGTTTGTGTTGACATTTCCTTTCTGCCTTGATAGCTGAGGGATTATAACCCAAAAAATTACATTTCAAATAAAATACATTCTTATCCTGCTCCTTATTGTCCATAGATCATGAAAATATCAATAATTATGAATATGGACCGATACAAAACACTTATGTGGTGATACAGTTTTCAGCCCTAGTTTAGACTTATTTAAAATATTTTAGTGTGGGAATCACATGGTACAAAATGTGCACACACACACAAACACACATGCATGCATTCGCACACACACACACACACACACACACACACAGGTAGTACAATAGTGTGGGAGAAGAACAAATAATAAAGTAATAACGTTCCTTCTGTAATGGCCGTCTCACATGAATCATGAGGACTTAATAGTGCAATAAAACTATTTGCTCTCACAAGTTTTGAAATAGATGACAAATATCTTCTGTCCTGACGCTGACTCACATCAAAGGTGTCCTGAGGACTGAGTGACGACTTCGGGAGAATTAAGTGGGATTATGTTTGCGTTCAAGTGAAGGTGTGTGCTTTATTTTGGTGTGTGTGTGTGTGTGTGTGTGTGTGTGGCGCTCCGGGTTCAAAAGCAGGTTAGGAGTGATGTATGGATCTGACACCTTCAAACACACCTGTGTCATGGAGTGGTTATTTCCACTGTGGGTGAGGACGACGATGTACGTTGTCAGAGTCCAGGTAAGGACCACATGTGTCTACTCTAGAACACGGTTTATATTTTTAACACCATCACACACACACATATATATATATATATATATATATTAGGGCTGGGCAACGATTAAAGCGTTTAATCGAAGTTAATCGCACTATTTCTCCGATTAATCGCGATTAACTGCATTGTATACGCAAAGCCCAATAATGAATTCAAAAGTAGTGTGTAGTGCACCTTTATTGGAATATTCTCCCACATGAACAGAAGCGCCAAAACATTTGTTGTGCGAACACAATTTAAATCAGTCCTTGTTAAACAGTAGCAGTTAAATAGCATATTTGATGAAAATCAACTCAAAAATGTAAATACAAACATTTAAGCTTATTGCCACTGCCAGGGTATTTAAGTTATCCTGTTTGTTATGGAAAATAAATATAATCTACATACAAATCTCTGAGCCACAATCATAACATCCGAACAGCAGAAACATTTTTTTTTATCAGGGATCTTATGTTTAAAAAACCTATATTATATGTAGTGGGCTGTTTTAGGGAATTTTTGATCAAATTATTCGTGGTAGCAATATTAATAATGTTGTGTTTATTCTGCGTAGTGCACTTAAAATAATTATGACCATATCTAGGAATTGATATAATGGGAATTTTCCGATTGCTTGCTTGGTGCTTCGATAAACTGAAGGCATCATATACATGGTACTATATTGTGATGTTATGAGCCAGGGAATAAAAGAACTACACTACCCAGCATGCAACAGGAGTGACGAGCATGCAGGTTGTGTCGCCATGACGGCATCTTGTATGTTGTGATATGCACGCTCTGAAAGCAAACGTTAAGAACTCAGCCAACACTCCTGGTCTGCATTATTCATAAATAGACAGACAACACATATACTCCGCTGCTTCACAGGCCGCTGGATGTAGCCGGCAAAGTATTCCCATGCTAGCTAGCCGCTCTAGCAAGCACCCCTCATTCAGTCCAAAACGGCCCGATCTATCCACATTCAGAATTGTCTGGCGGTCGTAAGCCAGCCATCAAATTTGCAGAATTGTCCGGTATTTTTGCCAAATGTTGCATCTTTACCAAGAGCCCCTCCACGCCGAAGTACATCCGGGAGATGCCATCTTGTTAAGAAAAGGCATTAACAAAATAAAAGCATGTAAATAATATACGCAAATGTGCGATAAAATAATTGTCGGCGTTAATAGATTGATGAGTTAACTCGTAATTAACGCATTAATTTGCCCACCCCTAATATATATATACATACAGTGGGTCAACAAAGTATTTAGTCAGCCAGCGATTGTGCAAGTTCTCCCACTTCAAATGATGACAAAGGTCTGTAATATTCATCATAGGTACACTTCAACTGTGAGAGACAAAATGTGAAAAAAAAATCCAGGAATTCACATTGTAGGAATTTTAAAGAATTTATTTGTGAATGATGGTGGAAAATAAGTATTTGGTCACTTCAAACAAAGAAGATCTCTGGCTCTACACAGACCTGTAACTTCTTCTTTAAAGGGGAACATTATCACCAAACCTATGCAAGCGTCAATATATACCTTGATGGTGCAGAAAAAAGACCATATATTTTTTTAACCGATTTCCGAACTCTAAATGGGTGAATTTTGGCGAATTAAACGCCTTTCTGTTTATCGCTCTGGAGGCGATGACGTCAGAATGTGACGCCATTGTAAACATTGGGTCTCAGCTCTGTTATTTTCCGTTTTTTCGACTATTTTTTGGAACCTTGGAGACATCATGCCTCGTCGGTGTGTTGTCGGAGGGTGTAACAACACTAACAGGGAGGGATTCAAGTTGCACCACTGGCCCGAAGATGCCAAAGTGTCTGCCGCCAGACCCCCATTGAATGTACCAGAGTGTCTCCACATTTTACCGGCGATGCTAAGGCAGACATGGCACAGAGATGTATGGATAACCTGCAGATGAATTAGCTACGATAGTCAACGAAATCACAAAGGTGAGTTTTGTTGATGTTGACTTATGTGCTAATCAGACATATTTGGTCGTGGCGTGACTGCCAGTTAATCCATGCTAACATGCTACGCTAATCAACGCCAACATGCTACTTACCGGCGGTGCTGAAGCAGACATGGCACAGAGATGTATGGATAACCTGCAGATGCATTTGTAACGATAAAGTCACAGAAATCACAAAGGTGAGTTTTGTTGATGTTGACTGCCAGCTAATCGATGCTAACATGCTACGCTAATCGATGCTAACATGCTATTTACCGGCGGTGCTAAAGCAGACATGGCACAGAGATGTATGGATAACCTGCAGATGCGTTTGTAACGATAAAGTCACAGAAATCACAAAGGTGAGTTTTGTTGATGTTGACTGCCAGCTAATCGATGCTAACATGCTACGCTAATCAATGCCAACATGCTATTTACCGGCGGTGCTAAAGCAGACATGGCACAGAGATGTATGGATAACCTGTAGATGCATTTGCAACTATATTACGTTTCCTTCCACCCACATTTAATGCGAAACAAACACTTACCAATCGACGGATTTAAGTTGCTCCAGTGTCACAAGATGCGCAAGTCCTGATCGTTTGGTCCGCACATTTTACCGGCGATGCTAACGCAGCTATTCGGCCATGCTATGGCTATGAATAGCGTCAATAACTATTCGCTCAATAGCTTCAGTTTCTTCTTCAATATTTTCATACTCCAACCATCTGTTTCAATACATGCGTAATCTGTTGAATCGCTTAAGTCGCTGAAATCCGAGTTTGAATCCGAGCTAATGTCACTATATCTTGCTGTGGTATTGCCATTGTTTGTTTACATTGGCAGCACTGTGTGACGTCACAGGGAAATGAACAGTGGCTTCGCAGAGAGCGAAAATAAGGCACTTTAAAGCTTTATTTAGGGATATTCCGAGACCGGTGAAATTTTGAAAAAAAATTCAAAAAATACAACAAGCCACTGGGAACTGATTTTTATTGTTTTCAACCCTTTTGAAATTGTGATAATGTTCCCCTTTAAAGAATTTATTGGTATATCATGGTGGAAAATAAGAATTTGGTCACTTCAAACAAAGAAGATCTCTGGCTCTCACAGACCTGTAAATTCTTCTTTAAAGAGGAACATTATCACAATTTCTGTAGGGTTGAAACCAATAAAAATCAGTTCCCAGTGGCTTATTTTATTTTTCTAAGTTTTTCTCAAAATTTTACCCATCACGCAATATCCCGAAAAACGGCTTCAAAGTGCCTGATTTTAACCGTCGTTATATCCACCCGTCTATTGTCCTGTGACGTCACAGCGTGACCACACAGAAACAAACATGGCGGATAGCACAGAAAAGTATAGCGATATTAGCTCGGATTCAGACTCGGATTTCAGCGCCGTGAGCGATTCAACAGATTACGCATGTATTGAAACGGATGGTTGGAGTGTGGAGCCAAAACGAAATTGAAGAAGAAACAGAAGCTATTGAGCCAGATCACGACAGTCAGCGGACACGGGAGGAAGCGAGGACGAATTTGGCGATCGCCCTCTAACCAATGATTGGTATGTGTTTGTTTGGCATTAAATGTGGGTGGAGGGAAAGGCTGGATGCAAATATAGCTACAAATGAGGCATAATGATGCAATATGTACATACAGCTACCCTAAATAGCATGTTAGCATCGATTGGCTTGCAGTCATGCCGTGACCAAATATGTCTGATTAGCACACTCCACATAAGTCAATAACATCAACAAAACTCACCTTTGTGCATTCATGCATGTTATAAGTTTGGTGGACAAAATGAGACAGAAAAAGAAGTGGCATCAAAGATTCAGTGGTGGTCTATTTTCCAATATTGCAGAATATTAGTTCATTTGGAATGTGACGCCTGCAACATGTTTAAAAAAAGCTGGCACTAGTGGCAAAAAATAGTGAGAAAGTGGCGGAATGCTCATCAAACACTTATATGGGACATCCCACAGGTGAGTAGGCTAATTGGGAACAGGTGGGTGCCATGATTGGCTATAAAAGCAGCTTCCATGGAATGCTCACTCATTCACAAACAAAGACGGGGCGAGGGTCACCACTTTGTCAACAAATACCTGAGCAAATTGTTTAAGAACAACATTTCTCAAACAGCTATTGCAAGGAATTTCGCAAAGAAAAATACATAAAAAATTAGCCGCGTCGTTTAATAAACCGCAGGATTCAAAGCGCAGGTTGCAGGTTATAGTCTGGAATTGATGGGTTTTTTTTCCCCCCTCCTTGTTTTCGATAACGTATATGGAGCGATACAACACACGTATATCGTGATACGATTATTTGTCACTATGTGGCCCCCAAAACATGCACGGGGGTCAAAGTTCACGTTCCAGGGTAGAATGGAGGCGGGGTCACGTGATCAATAACATAAAAAAAATAGCTCCCAGTTATAGCACAAACAAAAACACCTTTCCAGTGTGTTTGCTTGTTTTGTTTTTTAACTATTTACATTGTAGCAATAAAAAATGCATAAAAAAATGAGCTGCACCGTTTAATAAACCACAGCATTCAAAGCGTAGGAAAAAAGTAGCCGCTTATAGTCTGGAATTTATGCTATTATATTTTTGTTTTGCTCCTTGTTTTCGATAACGGATGTGGAGCGATACAACACACGTATATCGGGATATGGTTATTTGTCACTGCGTGGCCCCCAAACATGGACGGGGGTCCAAGTTCACATTCCAGGGTAGAATAAAGGCGGGGTCACGTGATCAATAACATAACAAAACAGCTCCCAGTTATAGCACAAACAAACACACCTTTTCAGTGTGTTTGCTTGTTTTGTTTTTTAACTATTTACATTGTAGCAAAGAAAAATACATCAAAAATGAGCCGCACCGTTTAATAAACCACAGCATTCAAAGCGTAGGAAACAAGTAGCAAGTTATAGTCTGGAATTTATGCTATTATATTTCCATTTTTGCTCTTTGTTGTCGATAACGGATATGGAGCGATACAACACACGTATATCGTGATACGGTTATTTGTCACTGCGTGACCCTAAAACATGCACAGGGGTCAAAGTTCATGTTCCCGGGTAGAATAGAGATCACGTGATCAATAACATAACAAAACAACTCCCATTTATAGCACAAACAAACACACCTTTTCAGTGTGTTTGCTTCTTTTGTTTTTTAACTATTTACATTGTAGCAAAGAAAAATGCAAAAAAAATGAGCCGCACCGTTTAATAAACCACAGCATTCAAAGCGTAGGAAAAAAGTAGCCGCTTATAGTCTGGAATTTATGCTATTATATTTTTCTTGTGCTCCTTGTTGTCAATAACGGATATGGAACGATACAACACATGTAAATCGTGATACAGTTATTTGTCACTATGTGGCCCCCAAAACATGCACGGGGGTCAAAGTTCACGTTCCAGGGTAGAATTGAGGCGGTGTCAAGTGATCAATAACATAACAAAACTAGCTCCCAGTTATAGCACAAACAAACACACCTTTTCAGTGTGTTTGCTTCTTTTGTTGTTTAACTATTTACATTGTAGCAAAGAAAAATGCAAAAAAAATGAGCCGCACCGTTTAATAAACCACAGCATTCAAAGCGTAGGAAACATGTAGCAAGTTATAGACTGGAATTTATGCGATTATATTTTCATTTTGCTCTTTGTTGTCGATAACGGATATGGAGCGATACAACACACGTATATCGTGATACGGTTATTTGTCACTACGTGGCCACAAAACATGCAAGGGGGTCAAAGTTTACATTCCATGGTAGAATAGAGATCACGTGATCAATAACATAACAAAACAGCTCCCAGTTATAGCACAAACAAACACACCTTTTCAATGTGTTTGCTTCTTTTGTTTTTTAACTATTTACATTGTAGCAAAGAAAAATACATCAAAAATTAGCCGCACCGTTTAATAAACCACAGCATTCAAAGCGTAGGAAAAAAGTAGCCGCTTATAGTCTGGAATTTATGCTATTATATTTTTCTTTTACTCCTTGTTGTCGATAACGGATATGGAGCGATACAACACACGTATATCGTGATACGGTTATTTGTCACTATGTGGCCCCCAAACATGCATGGGGGTCAAAGTTCACGTTCCTGGGTAGAATTGAGGCGGTGTCTAGTGATCAATAACATAACAAAACAGCTCCCAGTTATAGCACAAACAAACACACCTTTTCAATGTGTTTGCTTCTTTTGTTTTTTAACTATTTACATTGTAGCAAAGACAAATGCAAAAAAAATGAGCCGCACCGTTTAATAAACCACAGCATTCAAAGCGTAGGAAAAAAGTAGCCGCTTATAGTCTGGAATTTATGCTAGTATATTTTTTTGTTTTGCTCCTTGTTTTCGATAACGGATATGGAACGGTACAACACACGTATATCGTGATACGGTTATTCGTCACTACGTGGCCCTAAAACATGCACAGGGGTCAAAGTTCATGTTCCATGGTAGAATAGCGATCACGTGATCAATAACATAACAAAACAGCTCCCAGTTATAGCACAAACAAACACACCTTTTCAGTGTGTTTGCTTCTTTTGTTTTGTAACTATTTACATTGTAGCAAAGAAAAATGGAAAAAAAATGAGCCGCACT
Source organism: Nerophis ophidion (assembly GCF_033978795.1). Taxonomy (NCBI): domain Eukaryota; kingdom Metazoa; phylum Chordata; class Actinopteri; order Syngnathiformes; family Syngnathidae; genus Nerophis; species Nerophis ophidion. The sequence goes on along the minus strand of NC_084635.1, from coordinate 39,647,516 downwards.
GTTTAATAAACCACAGCATTCAAAGCGTAGGAAAAAAGTAGCCGCTCATAGTCTGGAATTTATGCTAGTATATTTTTTTGTTTTGCTCCTTGTTTTCGATAACGGATCTGGAAAGGTACAACACACGTATATCGTGATACGGTTATTTGTCACTACGTGGCCCCCAAACATGCACGGGGGTCAAAGTTCACGTTCCTGGGTAGAATAGAGGCGGTGTCAAGTGATCAATAACATAAAAAAACTAGCTCCCAGTTATAGCACAAACAAACACAACTTTTCAGTGTGTTTGCTTGTTTTGTTTTTTAACTATTTACATTGTAGCAATAAAAAATGCATAAAAAAATGAGCTGCACCGTTTAATAAACCACAACATTCAAAGCGTAGGAAAAAAGTAACCGCTTATAGTCTGGAATTTATGCTATTACATTTTTGTTTTGCTCCTTGTTTTCGATAACGGATGTGGAGCGATACAACACACGTATATCGTGATATGGTTATTTGTCACTGCGTGGCCCCCAAACATGCACGTGGGTCAAAGTTCACGTTCCATGGTAGAATAGGGATCACGTGATCAATAACATAACAAAACAGCTCCCAGTTATAGCACAAACAAACACACCTTTTTAGTGTGTTTGCTTGTTTTGTGTTTTAACTATTTACATTTTAGCAAAGAAAAATACACTGAAAATGAGCCGCACTGTTTAATAAACCACAGCATTCAAAGCGTAGGAAAAAAGTAGCCGCTTATAGTTTGGAATTTATGCTATTATATTTTTCTTTTGCTCCTTGTTTTCGATAACGGATATGGAGCGATACAACACACGTATATCGTGATACGGTTATTTGTCACTGCGTGACCCTAAAACATGCACAGGGGTCAAAGTTCATGTTCCCGGGTAGAATAGAGATCACGTGATCAATAACATAACAAAACAACTCCCACTTATAGCACAAACAAACACACCTTTTCAGTATGTTTGCTTCTTTTGTTTTTTACCTATTTACATTGTAGCAAAGAAAAATGCAAAAAAAATGAGCCCCACCGTTTAATAAACCACAGCATTCAAAGCGTAGGAAAAAAGTAGCCGCTTATAGTCTGGAATTCATGCTATTATATTTTTCTTTTGCTCCTTGTTGTCGATAACGGATATGGAGCGATACAACACACGTAAATCGTGATACGGTTATTTGTCACCATGTGGCCCCCAAACATGCACGGGGGTCCAAGTTCACGTTCCAGGGTAGAATAAAGGCGGGGTCACGTGATCAATAACATAACAAAACAGCTCCCAGTTATAGCACAAACAAACACACCTTTTCAGTGTGTTTGCTTCTTTTGTTGTTTAACTATTTACATTGTAGCAAAGAAAAATGCAAAAAAAATTAGCCGCACCGTTTAATAAACCACAGCATTCAAAGCGTAGGAAACATGTAGCAAGTTATAGACTGGAATTTATGCGATTATATTTTCATTTTGCTCTTTGTTGTCGATAACGGATATGGAGCGATACAACACACGTATATCGTGATACGGTTATTTGTCACTACGTGGCCACAAAACATGCAAGGGGGTCAAAGTTTACATTCCATGGTAGAATAGAGATCACGTGATCAATAACTTAACAAAACAGCTCCCAGTTATAGCACAAACAAACACACCTTTTCAATGTGTTTGCTTCTTTTGTTTTTTAACTATTTACATTGTAGCAAAGAAAAATACATCAAAAATTAGCCGGACCGTTTAATAAACCACAGCATTCAAAGCGTAGGAAAAAAGTAGCCGCTTATAGTCTGGAATTTATGCTATTATATTTTTCTTTTGCTCCTTGTTGTCGATAACGGATATGGAGCGATGCAACACATCGTGATACGGTTATTTGTCACCATGTGGCCCCCAAAACATGCACGGGGGTCAAAGTTCACGTTCCTGGGTAGAATAAAGGCGGTGTCAAGTGATCAATAACATAAAAAAACTAGCTCCCAGTTATAGCACAAACAAACACACCTTTTCAGTGTGTTTGCTTGTTTTGTTTTTTAACTATTTACATTGTAGCAAAGAAAAATGCATAAAAAAATGAGCTGCACCGTTTAATAAACCACAGCATTCAAAGCGTAGGAAAAAAGTAGCCGCTTATAGTCTGGAATTTATGCTATTATATTTTTGTTTTGCTCCTCGTTTTCGATTACGGATATGGAGCGATACAACACACGTATATCGTGATACGGTTATTTGTCACTGCATGACCCTAAAACATGCACAGGGGTCAAAGTTCATGTTCCCGGGTAGAATAGAGATCACGTGATCAATAACTTAACAAAACAGCTCCCAGTTATAGCACAAACAAACACACCTTTTCAGTGTGTTTGCTTCTTTTGTTTTTTAACTATTTACATTGTAGTAAAGAAAAATACATCAAAAATGAGCCGCACCGTTTAACAAACCACAGCATTCAAAGCGTAGGAAAAAAGTAGCCGCATATAGTCTGGAATTTATGCTATTATATTTTTCTTTTGCTCCTTGTTTTTGATAACGGATATGGAGCGATACAACACACGTATATCGTGATACGGTTATTTGTCACTACGTGGCCCCCAAACATGCACAGGGGTCAAAGTTCACGTTCCATGGTAGAATAGCGATCACGTGATCAATAACATAACAAAACAGCTCCCAGTTATAGCACAAACAAACACTACTTTTCAGTGTGTTTGCTTGTTTTGTGTTTTAACTATTTACATTGTAGCAAAGAAAAATACATCAAAAATGAGCCGCACCGTTTAATAAACCACAGCATTCAAAGCGTAGGAAAAAAGTAGCCACTTATAGTCTGGAATTCATGCTATTATATTTTTCTTTTGCTCCTTGTTGTCGATAACGTATATGGAACGATACAACACACGTAAATCGTGATATAGTTATTTGTCACTATGTGGCCCCCAAAACATGCACGGGGGTCAAAGATCACGTTCCTGGGTAGAATTGAGGCGGTGTCAAGTGATCAATAACATAAAAAAACTAGCTCCCAGTTATAGCACAAACAAACACACCTTTTCAGTGTGTTTGCTTCTTTTGTTGTTTAACTATTTACATTGTAGCAAAGAAAAATACATTGGAAATGAGCTGCACCGTTTAATAAACCACAGCATTCAAAGCGTAGGAAAAAAATAGCCGCTTATAGTCTGGAATTTATGCTATTATATTTTTCTTTTGCTCCTTGTTGTCGATAACGTATATGGAGCGATACAACACACGTAAATCGTGATACGGTTATTTGTCACCATGTGGCCCCCAAAATATGCACGGGGGTCCAAGTTCACGTTCCAGGGTAGAATAAAGGCGGGGTCAAGTGATCAATAACATAAAAAAACAGCTCCCAGTTATAGCACAAACAAACACAACTTTTCGGTGTGTTTGCCTATTTTGTGTTTTAACTATTTACATTGTAGCAATAAAAAATGCATAAAAAAATGAGCCGCACCGTTTAATAAACCACAGCATTCAAAGCGTAGGAAAAAAGTAGCCGCTTATAGTCTGGAATTTATGCTATTATATTTTTCTTTTGCTCCTTGTTGTCGATAACGGATATGGAGCGATACAACACACGTATATCGTGATACGGTTATTTGTCACCATGTGGCCCCCAAACATGCACGAGGGTCAAAGTTCATGTTCCAGGGTAGAACAGAGGCGGGGTCACGTGATCAATAACATAAAAAAACAGCTCCCAGTTATTACTTTTGTCCTTCTGCCCCCCCCCCCCAGACTGTTTGTTCGCAGGAAGTGTCTGCCACCTGACGGCAGGGGGCGGAGTCAGGGCGGAGATAGATGAGATGTGACAGGCCGCCACTTCCCTCATCAGCACCACACAGCTGTCACCGCCCTATTTCAGGAAAATTAAAGAGCCTTACGGTAAAGCGGAATGAAAAGGCCGCCCCCACCCCCCCTCCCTCCTCTTTGACATGGTAATGGATCCAAATTGATGAAGACACTTCACTCACGCCACGTAAACACGCCCCCCTCGTCCATCACTCCCTAAGCCCCGCCCCCCCGGTCCTGCCTGCCACACACAAGCGTTTAATCAGCTAATTTACTCTTCCTCCGACGCCATTAACGGCGGCGGGATTTAGCTTGCCACGCCGCTAATCAGCGCTGATGAACTGCTCATCAAACTATTAGTCGCCGCTCGCCTTTTGCCGCGCTCGGCGAGGGTCAGAGGGCCGCCGTAAAAGAAGCATCTCCCACTTTTAATCGCACCTTCTCACAACAACATCTTCCAAAAGTCTGAGTTCACCAATAAATTTGTTCTTTTGACAATAATAACTACCCTACATTTTGGACTTTGAGGTGCTACTTTTTTTCCTACGCTTCGAGCCCTGCGGCTAATAAAACGGTGCAGCTAATTGATGGATTTTCCTTCGCTAACGGCCAGTAAGGGAAAAGTTTCATTAAACACTTAAAGGTTGTGTTAATGTTTGTGTAATGGCGCCATCTTTGACAGGACTTTTTCTTGCTGCAGTGCACCTAGACTGAGCTTTCGACCGGAAGTACCGTTTAGTCTTCTAGCCGTCCATAGCGTTTCTTACTCGTATGGAATCTTCATTCATAATTCCAAGCAACGTTTGTAAGTTTTATAATATCCATCCATCCATCTTCTACCGCTTATTCCCTTTGGGGTCACTGGTGCCTATCTCAGCTACAATCGGGCGGAAGGCGGTGTAATTCATCGCAGAAGTTTTATAATATTACTCAAACAATTCCTACTTACTAAAGTGTCCCATGTGTGATGTCTGTAGGAGTGTTTTCATGCATATTTGTACATGCTATCGTAATGTAATCGAGCTAGCTTTGTTAGCATTAGCTAATAAGCTAACATGTGTACAAGCGTCTGTGTTAGTATTAATAACTTACAATGACGTTCTTTTTGTAGTGTTTCATTTTCAGAAATTCCTCAGTGTATTGTGCAGCTAGTGGGTCCATGACCATGACTTCTGTTTTGTGTGATCAGCTGTTTTACTGCCGTGTTACGGACATCGTTTGGAGACCACCAAGGTATGTAAATAAACATTTATAAAATATTTCTGTGTAAAAAAACTCATTTAACAACTTATACATATGGTTTATAGTCCGGTGCAGCTAATACATGGAAACATGTATACATATATGTGTGTGTGTGTGTGTATATATGTATATATATATACTGTACATATATACATACATATATATACATACATAAATATGCATATGTATATATAAATATATATACACATATACATATACCATACATATATATGTATGTATGTATATATATACATACATATGTATATGTGTATATATATTTACATATACATATGTACGCATATATATATACATATGTATATATATATTTACATATACATATGTATGTATATACATACATATATATACATATACATACATACATATGTATATGTAAATATATATACACATATACATATGTATATATACATATACATATATATGTATGTATATATATATATATATATATATATATACACATCCATCTATCCACCCTGCCATACATTTTCTAACGCTTATTCCCTTTAGGGTCGCGGGGGGCACTGGTTCCTATCTCAGCTACAATCGGGCGGGAGGCGGGGTACACCCTGGACAACTCGCCAGCTCATCGCAGCGCATATATATATATATATATATATATATATATATATATATATATAGACATACATATACATATATACATACATATACATATGAATATATACATATATATACACACAAATATATATACATACATACATATATAGACATACATATACGTATGTATATATACATATACACACACATAAATACATACATATGTAAATATAAATATACATATATACACACATATATATACATACATATATATATATATATATATATATATATATATATATATATATATATACAAACACACACATACATACATACATATAGTATAGTAGAAACCAGCATAAATGTTCCAGGAACTAAGCTGCCAGATGTTGTTTCCAATAGCCTAAAACGTAGTTGGAATGAAGAATGGATTGTGGAAGGACTGGTCAGGAGAATGAAACTGAAAGAGTGGGAAGACTGACCTTCTTCTTCCTTCTCTAAGTAAGTTGTGGTGAAGAACCAGGTCTGACCTCTGCTGACCTTGTGGGCAAACAGAAAGCACCCGTCCCTGCTTGGCTGGAAGAGAGTGACACTTGCACTCCATCACTTTGGCAAAGTGTGCTGGTGGCTCCAAATACAGAAAAGGTAAATAAATAAGTCTCACCTCTGGAGATGAAATGAGTGGCAAAGCTGTTCCAAATCCATATAATCCATGCAATCAGCTAACTGACAGCCGCAGTAAATAAAAGGTGGAGATCTTTCCCTCCTTAATGGCCCCCCGGGTGCGGCGTGTGTCCACTTAATGAAATGAGTGCGGCTGCTCTGGCCAGCGGCCAGTAATTAAGGCCATACCTTTGCTGATTACGCCAATCCCCCTTAATGAACTCGTTATGCATTTTAACCCAAACACGGCCATCAATTCTCCCGCCAGAACAAAGCGTCTGCGAGGGTTGTACATCATCAGCACTCGCCGCCCCAAGGTTCTTTGGACCCGACTGACAGCACCGCAGCACTCTGCCAGTAAAACACTAAATAAATATATATTCTTAGCAACTTGACAGAAGATTTCTGTGCGCTTTGAAAACTTTCCTGTGGTCAGTGTCATACGTGTGATGATTGATAGACACCTGCTGGCTCTGACCCATAATGCTTTGCTAATTAAAAAGCTCACTAATTGATTCACGGCCAATCAATACAGCCTCAGGTTAGTTTGCACCCAGAGATCTTAACGGGAACTGCACTGAGTTTTTCTTTTTTTTTATGCATTCCAAGTCATAAAATATGGCAAGCAAGAGGTGGCTAACAATGCAGATAATGGAAGTACATTATTGCTCTAAAAAACATCCAAAAAGACCAACAATACTCCATTTACAAGTGGTGACCTGAATGTTAACAAGTATTAGTCTGTGGGGAGGCGGAACAGACAGTCCGACGGCGGGGCAGGGCACGCTGGAGCCCTGCCCAAGATGGCGGCAAGGAGGCGGAGAATGCGAATGAGCGGAGAGGCGTGGATCGCGCACCGGCAGACGATTAACTTATCTCCTCACACTGTATAAAAGGGGAGAAGGAGGAAAGATCGAGGCAGAAGGAGGAGAGTCCGCAGCAGATGCAGCGCAAGAGCAACAGAGAGAAGACGGCGACGACGAAAGCGACCGAAGAGCGAGCAGCAGAGGAGGAGCTGAAAAGCAACCCAGCAAGAGACACCCTTATTTGAAAAAATAAAAAGAGTCAAACCTGCTCAAAGCGATCATGTCCTTCCTGAGTGGTCCATGGAACCCGCACGACGACGGCTTAAAACTGTCACATAGTCATATTGCTATTATAAGTGCTAAAGCACTTATAAGTGAAAACATGCACACAAATCTGAACACACTCACACAAACCTAATCACACACACACACACAAATAAACACATGCATGCAAATATGAACACACACACAAATCTAAACACATGCACAGAAATCTAAACACATGTACAGAAATATGAACCCACACACAAATCTAAAAATAGACACATACAAATATGAAAACATTCCCACGAATCCAAACAAACACACACACACACACACACACACACACACACACACACACACACACACATTTGAAAACATACACACATATCTAAACACAGACACACACAAATGTGAAAACATGCACACAATTATGAACACACACAATCTAAACAAAGACACACACAAATCTGAAAACATGCCCACAAATCTAAAAACAGCCACACACACACACACACACACACACACACACACACACACACACACACACACATGTGAAAACATACACACAGATCTAAACAGACACACACAAATACACAAAAATCTGTAACACAGACACACACACACACACACACACACACACACACACACACACACACACACACACACACACACACAAATCTAAACACAGACTCATGCAAATCTGAAAACATGCACACAAATCTAAACAGACACACACAAATCTGACAACATGCACACAAATATAAACACAGACACACAAATCTGAAAACATGCCCACAAATATAAACACAGCCACACACACACATGTGAAAACATACAAACAAATATAAACAGACACACACAAATACACAAAAATCTGTAACACAGACACACACATCTAACACACACACACAATTCTAAACACAGACTCATGCAAATCTGAAAACATGCACACAAATCTAAACACAGACACACACAAATCTGACAACATGCACACATATATAAACACAGTCACACACATCTGAAAACATGCACACAAATCTAAACACACACACAAATCTAAATACAAACACAACAAATCTGAACAGACACACTCATCTTAACACACACACACTCATCTATACACATCCACGCAAAAATAAACACACAAATCCAAACAAACACACAAAATTCCGAAAACACGCACACACACAAATCTAAATACAAACTCACAAATATGAACACACTAATCTTAAAACACACACACAAACAAATGTAAACACATCCACACAAACCTAAACACACAAATCTAAACACACACACACACACACACACACACACACACACACACACACACACACACACACACACAAATCTGCAAACAGGTCCCCCATCAGTGTGATCACGTTGAAGACCTCAGTATTACATCACTTCTGCTTCTCACAGGATATTCAAAGTGTGTGCGTGTGTGTGTGTGTGCCTGCGTGTGTGTGTGTGTGTGTGTGTGAGAGGATGAGTGAAATTGGGTGCAGGAGAGTTGAGGGTTGACCTGCAGGAGGAGGAGGAAGACATCATGCGTGCTAAAATGATTCCTCCTGGAATAAATGAAATGTGGTCAATAAAAAGGTGGGCGCTCAATTCAGTTTGCTTCTTTTCATTTGTGTGCCTCGGAAGGGAATTGTGGCGACAGGCAGCTGAAGTCTGACATGTGACTGATCCCTGCGGGGGGAGGGGGGGCCTCATCATCCTACAAGTGGTAAATCCAGCTGGGGAAGACTTTCATATTAGTGGGCGGGGAAGGAGAGAAATGTAATAAGAGGAGCGCAACTTTGCTTCAAAACACGCCTGGATTTATTTCACACTGAAAATTATTCTCTTGTAATAAACGGATTCATTCATTCATTCTGCAACACTTTATGTGGACGGCCATTGAAGGAACTTTATTGGCTTGTCGACAAAACAGGCACCTCTGGACTTTAAATATTGATCAGACATTATTTTTCTGAGGAGTGTTTTCACTATTTCACATTATCTACTTTGGTTTTTCACAAAGGGTTAAATATTATAAACAGTTGTCAGGATGCAATGCAGCTGATTATTATACTAAAACATGAATTATCTTGCTGAATGTATATTTCTGTACTCTTTAATGAGTTGTTTGTCAACCGAGGCACATTTTCTTGTATTGAAAAAATGCGGAGGCACACCACCAGCAGAAATCATTAAAAATCGAAACTCTGTAAAAAGTCGTTGTCGCAATTGTTGGATGTGACTTTAAAGCATAAGCAAGCATGCACGACTATAGCTCTTGTCTCAAAGTCGGTGTACTGTCACCACCTGTCACATCACACCCTGACTTATTTGCACTTTTTTGCTGTTTTCCTTTGTGTAAAGTTTTAGTTCTTGTCTTGCGCTCCTACTTTGGTGACTTTTTCTCTTTTTTTGGTATTTTCCTGTAGCAATTTCATGTTTTCTTTTGAGCAATATTTCCCACATTTACTTTGTTTTAGCGATCAAGAGTATTTCACTTGTTTTTTATCACGTCATGTTCGGATGTACTTTTTCTTTGCTCCACAGTAAGTCTTTGCTGTCGTCCAGCATTCTGTTTTTGTTCTGCATATGCTCGCCTAAGATTCAATGTCTTTTCTTTGGGGCACTCATATTTTCTTTATTTTTTGGTTTAAGCATTACACGCCTTTTTACCTGCACACTGCCTCCCACTCTTCCCGAAATCTACAAAGCAACTTGGTACCGTCTGCCACCTACTGATATGAAAGAGTATTACATGGTTACTCTGCCCAGCTCTAGATAGCACCGACACTCAACATCCATCCATCCATTTTCTACCGCTTATTCCCTTTTGGGGTAGCGGGGGGCGCTGGCGCCTATCTCAGCTACAATCGGGCGGAAGGCGGGGTACACCCTGGACAAGTCGCCACCTCATCGCAGGGCCACCGACACTCAACAACAACCCATAATTTGCAGACTATATTTGGTGGTTTGCAAAAAATATTTTGAACCCAAATAGGTGAAATTAGATCATCTCCCGCAGCACACCAGACTGTACCTCACGGCACACTAATGTGCCGCGGCACAGTGGTTGAAAAACACTGCTTTAATGCACAAGTGTCAAACTGGTCATTTCATATGGGCCGCAAAAGCTTGGAAAATATGTCCAATTTTTTTTTCTTTACTTTCTCTTACTAAAAGGTATTAAGGTTTTTTTCTAGTTCGACAGGGGAAAAGAATATTGCATCAAATCAAAAATCCAAATAAATACTTAAATATCTGCTTAACTTTTGATTGCCAAGCAAGTTATCCATCAAATTGTACGCTATAAAAATGACAAATATATATTACTGTAAAATTTAGGGATTTTTTTTTTTTTTTTTGAAAGCACATTACTGTGAATTGAAAAAAAAACAACCAGTTTTTTTTTTTTTTTTTTTACTGTTTGATACTGTCAACTGAGCTGTCAGTCTTTTTTTATTTTTTTTTTATTGTATAATTACCGGTTGATGATTTTATGGTACCACATTTTATTAAGGTAAAAAAACTGGCAGCTGACTTGGCAAAATGAAATTAAACAGCGGTACTGTATTTCTATTTACAGTAAAATGTTGTAAAAATAATCATTTTAAAAACCCAACATATATTTTACAGTAAAATATAAGATGCCAGTTTTTTCTGTAGAAAACAGTGGTCAAATTCCCAGATTTGACCACAAAGAAAAATATTTAAATTCATAGGCAAATTCATGAATGATTTACTGTAATGTAAGCAGCTTGACACCCCGCCCTTAATGTGTTGCATCCTAATAAGTTGGGAAGCTCATTTTATTTAAATGTTGCTTGCAATGTTGTCATAAGTCATAATATATTATAACTTGATTTAAAAGTTGACACAACAGACTACAAAAAAAATTTGCTACATTTATGATATTGTGATATATTTAATATCTGTGCAGTGAGAAAACAGCAACTTTAAATGATTATTTTAGAAAATAAAAGCAACATTCACACTGTAATCAGCGTGAAATAAATAATAAACAAAACATTAGGCATGATTTAGCTGTGGGCCACAACACTTAAGTCAAGTCTTTATGCTAACTAAAGAACATCAACCACAGATTTTTAAAAAAGTACCATTTCACTGGCCGAGACTGAAAACAAACAACATCCATCTTATTATTCAGCTGAAATGAAAAGTACTTTCACCCTCAAATCTTAAAAAAGAATAAACTGAAGCGCCAAAGACTTCCACAAATAAGTTGGACGAGCAATCAAAATGTGTCAAGAGATTACCAAAAAGATTAAAAGTCCATTGTGTGACTACTTTCATATTTAAAAGTTATAATAATTCATTCCATTTGCTTTCCCTTTCCCAACAGTACAGGCAGGGAAGTGATGATGCAGCACCACCCTGCGGTCACCCAAGGCATTACACCACCAGCGCAGGTGTGGACTTACCTGGGTAGAGTTGTCCTATTATTTTCATATTCTTAGTGTTAGTTGAATACAATCTAATCTTCCTCTGGGCAGAGAAAGTATTTACAACATTTAACACGCGTCCAAGGTCCACTTTTTTAGTCAAAGTCACTTTCAGAAGAAGAATTGGTCCTGTTGGAAAATGCTGATCTGTTTTCTACAGGTGAGTCCGCCTCACATACCAGGTCGCCAGATTCATTTGGTGCAGATGAAAGAAGCAAAATGCAAGCAAGAAGAATAGAAATATTGACAATCGCTGGGCTGGTGAGCGCTTGCTTGCTAAGATTCTGACTTTCCCTGGAAAATATATATTTTCATATCTAAATGTCTATAATGCAGAGGTGTCCAAAAAAAAACCCCCATTAAAAATGGAAAAAAAGAGAAAACAAGTAAAATGCAACAATAAAACATTGCAATGTTGATTGGATAATTACACAAAGTCGCCCCAAATGCTGTTGTTTTTAATTTAAAACTGGCGTTGCTCCAAAAATAATAATGAGTCAAAATCAATGTTGTTATGAATTATTGACATATTTAAAGATGCAATCACTTCACATGAAATATTACATTTTTAAATATTTGTTAGTGGAAAATATTGCATATTTTGTGTTATTTAACTAAAAGGGCATAAAATAAACAAACTACAAACCCCGTTTCCATATGAGTTGGGAAATGGTGTTAGATGTAAATATAAACAGAATACAATGATTTGCAAATCCTTTTCAACCCATATTCAGTTGAATATGCTACAAAGACAACATATTTGATGTTCAAACTCATAAACTTTATTTTTTTTGGCAACTAATAATTAACTTAGAATTTCATGGCTGCAACACGTGCCAAAGTAGTTGGGAAAGGGCATGTTCACCACTGTGTTACATCACCTTTTCTTTTAACAACACTCAATAAACGTTTGGGAACTGAGGAAGTGGAATTCTTTCCCATTTTTGTTTGATGTAGAGCTTCAGTCGTTCAACAGTCCGGGGTCTCTGCTATCGTATTTTACGCTTCATAATGTGCCACACATTTTCCATGGGAGACAGGTCTGGACTGCAGGCGGGCCAGGAAAGTACCCGCACTCTTTTTTTACGAAGCAACGCTGTTGTACAAATGCTGGATGTGGCTTGGCATTGTCTTGCTGAAATAAGCAGGGGCGTCCATTGAAAAGACAGCGCTTAGATGGCAGCATATGTTGTTCCAAAAGCTGTATGTACCTTTCAGCATTAATGGTGCCTTCACAGATGTCTAAGTTACCCATTCCTTAGGCACTAATGCACCTCCATACCATCACAGATGCTGGCTTTTCAACTTTGTGTCGATAACAGTCTGGATGGTTCGCTTCTCCTTTGGTCCGGATGACACGATGTCGAATATTTCCAAAAACAATTTGAAATGTGGACACGTCAGACCACAGAACACTTTTCCACTTTGCATCAGTCCATTTTAGATGAATCTCGGGCCCAGAGAAGCAGGAGGCGTTTCTGGATGTTGTTGATAAATGGCTTTCGCTTTGCATAGTAGAGCTTTAACTTGCACTTACAAATGTAGCGACCCACTTTATTTAGTGACAGTGGTTTTCTGAAGTGTTCTTGAACTCAGGTGGTGATATCCTTTAGAGATTGATGTTGTTTTTTTGATACAGTGCCGTCAGAGGGATCGAAGGTCACGGTCATTAAATGTTGGTTTCCGGCCATGCCGCTTACATGCAGTGATTTCTCCAGATTCTCTGAACCTTTTGATGATATTATGGAGCGTAGATGTTGAAATCCCTAAATTTCTTGCAATTGCACTTTGAGAAAGGTTGTTCTTAAACTGTTTGACTATTTGCTCACACAGTTGTGGACAAAGGGGTGTACCTCGCCCCATCCTTTCTTGTGAAAGACTGAGCATTTTTTGGGAAGCTGCTTTTATATCCAATCATGGCACCCACCTGTTCCCAATTAGCCTGCACACCTGTGGGATGTTCCAAATAAGTGTTTGATGAGCATTCCTCAACTTTATCAGTATTCATTGCCACCTTTCCCAACTTCTTTGTCACGTGTTGCTGGCATCAAATTCTAAAGTTAATGATTATTTGCAAAAAAGAAAAGTTTATGAGTTTGAACATCAAATATGTTGTCTTTGTAGCATATTCAACTGAATATGGCTTGAAAAGGATTTGCAAATCATTGTATTCTGTTTATATTTACATCTAACACAATTTACCAACTCATATGGAAACGGGGTTTGTAATTCAAACTCATAATTGACAGCTCAATGTTAAAGTTTACTGAGAGATTTGAAAGTGGAACTGCACTTTTTTTTTTTAATGTTGCCTTTCGTTGACAATCTTTATGAAAGACATGACGATGGATGGATTTCTTTTATGGTTTCTAAATATTAAATACATTTAATACCAGCATAGCTCGGTTGGTAGAGTGGCTGTGCCAGCAACTTGAGGGTTGCAGGTTCGATTCCCGCTTCCGCCATCCTAGTCAATGCCGTTGTGTCCTTGGGCAAGACACTTTACCCACCTGCTCCCAGTGCCACCCACACTGCTTTAAATGGAACTTAGTATTGGGTTTCACTATGTAAAAGCGCTTTGAGTCACTAGAGAAAAGCGCTATATAAATATAATTCACTTCACTATATAAATATAATTCACATTTGATCAAAAGTCCGATTACAATGGAGCTGAGAGAACCCCCCCAAAAAACACCTCCTTTCGGGTTTAATAAACATAAGTGAATTGAAATGAATTATATTTATATAGCGCTTTTCTCTAGTGACTCAAAGCGCTTTCAAAGCCAATATCTAAGTTCCATTTAAAGCAGTGTGGGTGGCACTGGGATCAGGTGGGGAAAGTGTCTTGCCAAAGGACACAATGGCAGTGACTAGGATGGCGGAAGTGGGGATCGAACCTGGAACCCTCAAGTTGCTGGCACGGCCACTCTACCAACCGAGTTATACCGCCGCATGTATAATAACATATGTAAATATACCGTATTTCTTTGAATTGCCGCAGGGGCGCTAATTAATTTAAAACCTCTTCTGACTCCTGCGCTTACCAAAGGCATGCGGTAAAAGTAAGCATGCGCTAATTAATTTAAAACCTCTTCTCACTCCGGCACTTACCAAAGGTATGCAGTAAAAATTTGAGTGTGATGTAAGCTTGTACCTTAAATCCTACTGAATAGCTCTTAATCTTCTTCCCTTCATGCAGTTTCAAATTACCGGTATTGAAATCAGCCTCCTCCATTTTGAAAATGATGACAGGGGAATTTTTAGATCCATCCGTCGTCATCTCTTTCATAATGATTGTGAACCATAGGCAACATTCCAAAAAAAGTGCACTTTCCCATTAAGGGTTGAAAATAAACGTTTTAAATAATATACGACTTATTTTAAACACTTTTGGATTTTTTTGTGGTTATTTTTTTGCTCCAAAAATAGTAATGACTCAAAGTGAATGTTGTTATAAAAGACTCCAATTACTTCACATCAAATATTCAACTTTGAATTATTTTTTGGGGGAAAATGTTGCATATTTTGGGGTTTTGCCATTAAAAAAACAAGGTTTTGTTTAACAAAAAGGGCAAAAAAACTAAAAGAAAATAAACAAACTTTTTATCAACAGATAGATCTGAAGTTGATCTTGAAATTTAAACGTTGAATTTTTAAATATATGACTTAAAAAAAAAAAACAATTTTAGGATGTGCACTTTCCCATAAAAGGTTGAAAATATTTTTTTTTTTTAAATAATATACGACTTATTTTAAACACTTTTGAAACCCTGGGAAATTTAGTGGTTATTTTTTTTAACTGTCATTGCTCCAAAAATAATAATGAATCAAAATGAGTGTTGTTATGAAAGGAATAAGCAGTAGAAAATGGATGGATAGATGGATGAAAGACTCCAAATACTTCACATCAAATATTCAACTTTGAGTTATTTTTTGGGGGGGAAAATGTTGCTTATTTTGGGTTTTTGCCATTAAAAAAAACTTGTTTTTTTTTTAACAAAAGGGGCACAAAACCTAAAAGAAAATAAATAAACTTTATATCGACAGATAGATCTGAAGTTGATCTTGAAATTTAAACGTTAAATTTTTAAAATACATGACTTTAAAAAAAAAACAATTTTAGGATGTGCACTTTCTCATAAAGGGTTGAAAATAAACAAAAATTTAAAATAGTATACAACTTATTTTAAACACTTTTAAAACCCTGGGAAAGTTAGTGGTTATTTTTTTGAACTGTCATTGCTCCAAAAATAATAATGAATCAAAATGAGTGTTGTTATGAAAGACTCCAAATACTTCACATCAAATATTCAACTTTGAGTTATTTTTTGGGGTGGAAAATGTTGCATATTTTGGGTTTTTGCCATTAAAAAAACAAGGTTTTCTTTAACAAAAAGGGCACAAAAAAACTCTACATCCACAGATTTGAAGTTGATCTTGAAATTTAAACATTGCATTTTTTTAATATATGACTTATTAAAAAAATAATAATAACCTGCACTTTCCCATTAAGGGTTGAAAATAAACAAAAAAATTAAAAAATATACAACTTATTTTAGGCCCTGCGATGAGGTGGCGACTTGTCCAGGGTGTACCCTGCCTTCCGCCCGATTGTAGCTGAGATAGGCGCCAGCGCCCCCCGCGACCCCGAAAGGGAATAAGCGGTAGAAAATGGATGGATGGATGGATGGACAACTTATTTTAAACACTTTTGGAACCCTGGGAAATGTTAAGCTTTTTTTTTTTAATTGTCATTGTTCCAAAAATAATAATGAATCAAAATGAGTGTTGTTATGAAAGACTCCAATTATTTCACATCAAATATTCAACTTTGAATAATTTTTTGGGGGATAATGTTGCATATTTTGTGTTTTTGCCATTTAAAAAACAAAGTTTTCTTTAACAAAAAGGGCACAAAACCTAAAAAATAAACTTTATACCAACAGATAGATCTGAAGTTGATCTTGAAATTCAAACATTGAATTTTTTGAATATATGACTTTTTTTTTTTTAATTAACGTGCACTTTCCCTTTGTGCAGCCCTTTGAGACACTAGTGATTTAAGGCTATATAAGTAAACATTGATTGATTGATTGATTCCCTTTAAGGGTTGAAAATAAACAAAAAATTAAAAATAAGATACGACTTATTTTAAACACTTTTGCAACCCTGGGAATTTTACTGGTTATTTTTTAAAAGTCAATGCTCAAAAAATAATAATGAATCAAAATGAGTGTTGTTATGAAAGACTCCAATTACTTCCCATCAAATATTCAACTTTGAGTTATTTTTGGGGTGAAAAATGTTGCATATTTTGGGGTTTTGCCATTAAAAAAAACAGGTTTTCTTTGACCAAAAGGGCAAAAACCTGAAAAAAAACAAAAAAAAAAACCACTCAAAAACTCTATATCCACAGATCTGAAGTTGATCTTGAAATTTAAACATTGCATTTTTTTAATATATGAATTATTTAAAAAAAAAAAATAACGTGCACTTTCCCATAAAGGATTGAACATAAACAAAAACATTTAATAATATACAACTTATTTTAAACACTTTTGGAACACTGGGAAATGTTCAGCTTTTTTTTTTTTAATTGTCATTGCTCCAAAAATAATAATGAATTAAAATGAGTGTTGTTATGAAAGACTCCAATTATTTCACATCTAATATTCAACTTTGAATTATTTTTTGGGGGATAATGTTGCATATTTTGTGTTTTTGCCATTTAAAAAACAAAGTTTTCTTTAACAAAAAGGGCACAAAACCTAAAAAATAAACTTTATACCAACAGATAGATCTTTAGTTGGTCTTAAAATTTAAACATTGAATTTTTTTAATATATGACTTTTTTTTTTTTAATTAACATGTGCACTTTCCCATTAAGGGTTGAAAATAAACAAAAAATTTAAATAAGATATAACTTATTTTATACACTTTTGGAACCCTGGGAATTTTACTGGTTATTTTTTAACAGTTAATGCTCAAAAAATAATAATGAATCAAAATGAGTGTTGTTATGAAAGACTCCAATTACTTCACATTAAATATTCAACTTTGAGTTATTTTTGGGGTGAAAAATGTTGCATATTTTGTGTTTTTGCCATTAAAAAAACAAGGTTTTCTTTAACAAAAAGGGCACAAAACCTAAAAAATAAACTTGATACCAACAGATGGATCTGAAGTTGATCTTGAAATTTAAACATTGAATTTTTTAAATACATGACTAATTATCAATACGAAAGTCCTGCAGTCCTGGGTTCAAATCCAGGCTCGGGATCTTCCTGTGTGGAGTTTGCATGTTCTCCCCGTGAATGCGTGGGTTCCCTCCGGGTACTCCGGCTTCCTCCCACTTCCAAAGACATGCACCTGGGGATAGGTTGATTGGCAACACTAAATTGGCCCTAGTGTGTGAATGTTGTCTGTCTATCTGTGTTGGCCCTGCGATGGGGTGGCGACTTGTCCAGGGTGTGCCCCGCCTTCCGCCCGATTGTAGCTGAGATAGGCGCCAGCGCCCCCCGCGACCCCGAAAGGGAATAAGCGGTAGAAAATGGATGGATGGATGGATGACTAATTTAAAAACAAATTTGACTTGAGACCTTTGCGGGTCCCCGGGACCAAACTTGAGGGGGAGCTCTAAAGGTAAAATAAAAACAAAAACGATATATTGTATTGGTTCTGAAAATAGAAAATATAAAAAGTGTGGACACCCCTGCTCTAACGTAGAATTCATTATCTCATGTACCGAAAATGCACGTACGAATATTTAAAAAAAAAAACATAAGGAATGTCATTGGAAGCAAAACCAGTAAAGTGATGTTGTAAGGAATAATACCTTTTGAGAATGTCTGGATCACAAGTTGAGTGTGAAGCCGTAAATCATGAACCAAGTTGACCACCGGTCAATAAATAATAGATTTGGATTTGTCAACTTCCATTGGCGTGCTCAAGGTCCTGCTCAGACCATGTTGGTTTGAGTGTTGGGGCCACATGTGTGCAGGTCCTGTACCTGCTCGAGAACCCAGCTGACGTTCGGCCTTTCTTCGTGATTTGATGTCATGATGGAGCTCAGCAGCAACTGAAGTCCGTCCGAGTAGCTGGGAGGCAAATGAAGGGAACAAAAACATGTTACACAGACTCCCTCAACACACACATGGCCTAGACCAGTGTTTTTCAACCACTGTGCCACTAGTGTCGTGACATATTGTCCGGTGGACCGTGGGAAATTATGCAACATCAGCTAATTGGTCCCAAAAATATTTTTTGCTAATCAATAACTAAAATCTACAAATATTGTGCTGTTGCTTAGTGTTTGTGTTGTGTAAAACTGGGCAGGGTTATCACGTAACACTCCATGTCAGTAGGTGGCAGCAGGTAATTCATTGCTGTGTAAAGGGAAGGGAAAAGGAATGGAAAAGACAATGGAGATGCAAAACAAAAGTAGAACTGAACTGGCTGCAAAATAAACAGAATCAGAATGCTGGACAACAGCAAAAACTTACAGCGTCCACAAAGTACGTAGATGTTGAAATCCCTTAAAGGGGAACATTATCAGCAGACCTATGTAAGCGTCAATATATACCTTGATGGTGCAGAAAAAAGACCATTTTTTTTTTAACCGATTTCCGAACTCTAAATAGGTGAATTTTGGCGAATTAAACGCCCTTCTGTTTATCACGCTGGAGGCGATGACGTCAGAATGTGACGTCGCCGAGGTAACACACCCGCCATTTTCATTTTCCATACATTACAAACACCGGGTCTCAGCTCTGTTATTTTCCGTTTTTTTGCCTATTTTTTGGAACCATCCATCCATCCATTTTCTACCGCTTATTCCCTTTCGGGGTCGCGGGGGGCGCTGGCGCCTATCTCGAACCTTGGAGACATCATGCCTCGTCGGTGTGTTGTCGGAGGGTGTACCAACACTAACAGGGAGGGATTCAAGTTGCACCACTGGCAAGAAATCTACCGCCAGACCCCCATTGAATGTGCTAGAGTGTCTCCACATTTGACAGACATGGCACAGAGATGTATGGATAACCTGCAGATGCATTTGCAGCGATAGTCAACGAAATCACAAAGGTGAGTTTTGTTGATGTTGACTGCCAGCTAAACGATGCTAACATGCTACGCTAATCGATGCTAACTTGCTATTTACCGGCGGTGCTAAAGCAGACATGGAACAGAGATGTATGGATAACCTGTAGATGCATTTGCAACTATATTACGTTTCCTTCCACCCACATTTGATGCGAAACAAACACTTACCAATCGACGGATTTAAGTTGCTCCAGTGTCACAAGATGCGAAAGTCCTGATCGTTTGGTCCGCACATTTTACCGGCGATGCTGTGGCTATGAATAGCGTCAATAGCTTCAGTTTCTTCTTCAATATTTTCATACTCCAACCATCTGTTTCAATACATGCGTAATCTGTTGAATCGCTTAAGTCGCTGAAATCCGAGTTTGAATCCGAGCTAATGTCGCTATATCTTGCTGTGGTATTGCCATTGTTTGTTTACATTGGCAGCACTGTGTGACGTCACAGGGAAATGGCCAGTGTCTTCACAGAGAGCCGAAAATAAGGCACTTTAAAGCTTTATTTAGGGATATTCCGAGACCGGTAAAATTTTGAAAAAAACTTCAAAAAATACAACAAGCCACTGGGAACTGATTTTTATTGTTTTTAACCCTTTTGAAATTGTGATAATGTTCCCCTTTAATTTCTTGCAATTGCACTTTGAGAAAGGTTGTTCTTAAACTGTTTGACTATTTGCTCACGCAGTTGTGGACAAAGGGGTGTACCTCGCCCCATCCTTTCTTGTGAAAGACTGAGCATTTCATGGAAGCTGCTTTTATAGCCAATCATGGCACCCACCTGTTCCCAATTAGCCTGCACACCTGTGGGATGTTCCAAATAAGTGTGTGATGAGCATTCCTTAACTTTATCAGTATTTATTGCCACCTTTCCCAACTTCTTTGTCACGTGTTGCTGGCATCAAATTCTAAAGTTAATGATTTGCAAAAAAAAATAAAGTTTATGAGTTTGAACATCAAATATGTTGTTTTTGTAGCATATTCAACTGAATATGGCTTGAAAAGGATTTGCAAATCATTGTATTCTGTTTATATTTACATCTAACACAATTTCCCAACTCATATGGAAACGGGGTTTGTAAAAAAAACGCTTTACAACTATAACCCATTTACCATTTAACAACTTATGTAATTGTTCTCGCTAACACAAAGCAGGTGCGGGGAATAGCGCTCAAAGGAAGAGATGAAACTGCTACAGGAAAACACCAACTAAACAGGAAGGGTCACCAAAATAAGAGCGCAAGCCAAGAACTAAAGCACTACACACAAGAAAACACCAATAACCCCAAAATAAGGCACAACGACGTGGTGGAGTTTCATTTTTTAACATTTTCTGCTGGTGGTGTGCCTCTGTTTTTTTTTTTTATGAAAAAAAACATGCCTTGCCTCAAAAAAGGTTGAAAAACACTGGCCTAGACTGAAGACACGTGGTGATGTAAAATGTGTACACAGGAATATTCACATCAATACAGTGGAGCCTCCATTTAAAAAACCCTCTATTTGTCATCTATGTGAAACAGCTCAGAATTGTTTTTATTTAAATGTTGACAATATTTCAGGAGGAAATCTTACTAACTCCATAAAGCGTTATAAAAGTCTATAAAATGGAGTAGATGAGTTATTGTAATGTAGAGAAATGTCATATTTTGACCCATTTTCCCAGGAGATGTTTTATATTTAGAAATAATATGTTGAGGCTCTAGAGCCGCATGCCACCCTAGTGGCTCTCTGGAGCTTTTTCAAAAATATATGAAAAATGGAAAAAAATGAGAGGAACATTTTTGTTTTTAATATGGTTTCTGCAGAAGGACAAACATGACACAACTTTCCTAATTGTTATAAAGCACACTGTTTATATTAAACATGCTTCACTGGTTCAAATATTTGGCGAGCGCCGTTTTGTCCTACTAATTCTGGCGGTCTTTGAACTCAGCGTAGTTTGTTTACATGTATAACTTTCTCCGACTTTCTAAGACGTGTTTTATGCCACTTCTTTTTTTGTCTCATTTTGTCCACCAAACTTTAAACGTTGTGCATGAATGCACATATGTGAGTTTTGTTGATGTTATTGACTTGTGTGGAGTGCTAATCAGACATATTTGGTCACTGCAAGCTATCAATGCTAACATGCTATTTAGGCTAGCTGTATGTACATATTGCATCATTATACCTCATTTGTAGCTATATTTGAGCTTATTTGGTTTCCTTTAAGTCCTCTTAATTCAATGTATATCTCATGACACACTATCTGTATGTAATATGGCTTTTTTTGCGGCTCCAGGCGGATTTGTTTTTGTATTTTTGGTCCAATATGGCTCTTTCAACATTTTAGGTGGCCGACCCCTGTCTTAGACACACCTAATAAAAGGTGTTTGATGTTCAATTAACACATCAAACTACTGCTCACACCTTTCCTACAAAATAATGTTAAAAAACAACTTAAAGCCTTGTCCACATGTTTACTGAAATATAATATTCATATTTAATAACTTTTACTACTGATGAATATAGCACTTATCGGCCTCCTCGACTACTGATAATGGGTATCAGTATCGGCCCTGAAAAAAACCACATGGGTCGATCTCTACTCCAAATGACTGTGATAGAAGAATGTTTGCAGGATGAATTCACCTGCATGGCTGTGGGAGGACGACTGGGTTCTGCACTGCCAGGGCCACACTGTCCCCTCTCTGGAAGACGAGGTCATAGGGCCCCTCCAGCACCATCATGGAGTACAACACACAGCCCAGGGACTGGAGGAGGTGACAGCAATCATCTTAATAAACTCAACACTTTTGGTTTTGCTCCCATTTTTCATGAGTTGAAATCAACAACTTTGACTATATACACAAAAGACCTAATCCTCTCAAATATTGTTGACTAATCTGTGTTAGTGAGCATTTCTTTTTTGCCAAGATAGTACCTCCCACCTCACAGGTGTGACATATCAAGATGCTGATTAAACTGCAGGATTATTGCACAAGGTGTGCCTTGGGCTGCCACTATAAAGGCTGCACTGAAATGTGCAGTTTTGCTTTATTGCTCAATGGCTGACATGTCCGCTGAGTGTGAACATGTCATATAACATGGGGCCCTGCATTGTCATGCTGCAACATGAGGTAATGGTTGCAGCATCCTTGCAACATGGGGCCTTGCATTGTCAAGCTGCAACATGAGGTGATGGTTGCAGCATCTTTGCAACATGGAGCCGTGCATTGTCATGCTGCAACATGAGGTGATGGTTGCGGCATCTTTGCAACATGGGGCCGTGCATTGTCATGCTGCAACATGAGGTGATGGTTGCAGCATCCTTGCAACATGGGGCCGTGCATTGTCATGCTGCAACATGAGGTGATGGTCTCGTGTGAATGGCACAACAATGGGCCTCAGGATCTCATCACGGTATCTCTGTGCATTCAAAATGCCGTCAATAAAATGAAGTTGCATTTGTTTTCCATGACATACGCCTGCCCGTACCATAACCCCGCCCCCACCATGGGCCACTCCCTTCACAAGGTTGACAACAGCAAACGGCTCTCCCACACACTCTGTCTGCCATCTGCCCTGAACTGTGAAAACCAGGACTAATCCGTAAAGAGAACACCTCTCCAATGTGCCAGACGCCATCAAATGTGAGCATTTTCCCACTCAAGTCGGTTACGACAACAAACAGCAATCAGGTGGAGACCCTGGTGAAGACGACGAGCATGCAGACGAGCTTCCATGAGACGTTTTTGCACAGTTTGTGCAGAAATTATCTGGTTATGCAAACCAATTGTTGCACGAGCTGTCCGGGTGGCTGGTCTCAGACGATCATGGAGGTGCACCAGCTGGGCTGGTGTAATTACACGTAGTTTACGGTTGTGAGGCCGGTTGGATGTACTGCCAAATTCTCTGACGGTTTATGGTAGGGAAACGGAACATTCAATTCACGGGCAACATCTCTGGTGGACATTCCTGCAGTTTAATCAGAATCTTGATAAGTCACACCTGTGAGGTGGGAGGGACTATGCTGGCAAAGAAGAAATGCTCACTAACACAGATTAGTCAACAATATTTGAGGGAAATAAGTATTTTGAGTATATAGTCAAAGTTGTTCATTTCAACTCGTGAAAAATGGGAGCGAGTTGAGTGTAAAAGGACATGAAGCCTACCCAGATGTCTGTTCGCTCATCGATGACACAGTAGCTCTGGACGTTGAAGAGCTCAGGAGCACGGTAAGAAATGGTGCAGCGCTGGGCAGCCCAGTCCTGTAACGTCATGGCTTCTCGGGACCCTCGGACCTACAAGTCAGAAACGGAGCACTTTCTAAAAACATGTGGATTTATCTCAGAACTTGAATGAAATGTTTGTTTGCCAGTGAAAGACTTGATATCTTCCTGGCAAACATCATTAAGCAAATTCATGAGCTCATCTAACCAGTCCGCCTGCAGCACCTTTCAGATGACCCACTTTGGGAATCAAACACTTGTCTGAAGAGGTTCTTACCTCAATGCGTGCCTTGTTCATGGAGCCAAAGTCCATCAGGACTGGACTGTCGTCCTCGTTCAGGAGCACGTTGGTGGGTTTAAGATCTCTGAGGAAACACGACAAGATGTTACACACCAGTAGGGTTGTCGTGTATAACAGTACTGATAAAGTACTGCAATAGTGATTGAGTACTGCGGTACTGATGAAGTTAAAAAGGTACTATACTGCCTTTGAAAAACACTGTTACTCTTTTTTCAACAGACTTGATGTTGCCGTGGTGTTGTTTCAGTAACATGAGCCGAGGCGCATGTGAGTCAACACACACACAGCACTGACAAGCGGAAACGGGAAAGGAGAATGGACGTAGTTTGTCTTCAAACCTAACGATGAAGGTGAGGGTACAAACGGTGAAGTGCCGCCCTGCTGCTTCAAAACATCCCTAGCTAGTGGCTAACTATCAACCAGCGAGAATGCCGCCATCACGTGATGGAAACTAACAAAAAAGGCAATGTCCGACCTCTAAGGTGTTCAATAATGATTTAAGTTACATGTTTGCTTGCAGAAACGAGTCCTTTTTGTGTTTTATTTAGTTATTTACCTTCCAAATACAGTTGAATGGTAAACAATTCTATGGGCTCTTGTTTGTCGGTTCACAGAACTGTTTTGGCCAGTTCCTAATCTGTTTTGAAGAAACAACTGTTCTCATTTCTGTTTTCGCTGTACATTAGCTGACACTTTTTGTTTGTATTTAGACCTCTTCTTGCTGATGCTATAGTTGCATTGTAAGGGCTGGTCTCCTGAAGTTTCAGTAAATCCTGGCCAAGTACTAGTCTGTCTCTGGGGTCCTTTTTTACTCAACATATATGTCATCGAAAAGAACTTGGGAGTGACCAGTGGGTTCTATTCCCTGAGAGGATAACTGGCCGCCCGCAACACCTTTTAAATGGTCCCTTGCAATATTAATATCTCACAGAACTGTTTTGGCCAGTTCCTTACCTGTTTTGAAGAAGCAGCCGTGATCCTTTCTGTTTTGGCTCTACATAAGCTGAAACTTTTAGTTTGGAGTTAGACGTTTTCTTGCTGATGCTATTGTTGCATTGTAAGGGCTGGTCTCCTGAAGTTTCAGTAAAACTTGGCCAAGTACTAGTCTGTCTCTGGGGTCCTTTTTTACTCATCATATATGTCATCGAAAAGAACTTGGGAGTGACCAGTGGGTTTTATTCCCTGAGAGGAAGACTGGCCGCGCGCAACACCTTTTAAATGGTCCCTTGCAATATTATTATCTCTCAGAACTGTTTTGGCCAGTTCCTTATCTGTTTTGAAGAAGCAGCCGTGCTCCTTTCTGTTTTGGCTCTACATAAGCTGACACTTTTTGTTTGGAGTTAGACGTTTTCTTGCTGATGCTATTGTTGCATTGTACGGGCTGTTCTCCTGAAGTTTCAGTAAAACTTGGCCAAGTACTAGTCTGTCTCTGGGGTCCTTTTTTACTCAACATATATGTCATCGAAAAGAACTTGGGAGTGACCAGTGGGTTTTATTCCCTGAGAGGAAAACTGGCCGCCCGCAACACCTTTTAAATGGTCCCTTGCAATATTATTATCTCACAGAACTGTTTTGGCCAGTTCCTTATCTGTTTTGAAGAAGCAGCTGTTATCCTTTCTGTTTTGGCTCTACATAAGCTGACACTTTTTGTTTGGAGTTAGACGTTTTCTTGCTCATGCTATTGTTGCATTTTAAGGGCTGGTCTCCTGAAGTTTCAGTAAAACCTGGCCAAGTACTAGTCTGTCTCTGCGTCCTTTTTTACTCAACATATATGTCATTGAAAAGAACTTGGGAGTGACCAGTGGGTTTTATTCCCTGAGAGGAAGACTGGCCGCGCGCAACACCTTTTAAATGGTCCCTTGCAATATTATTATCTCTCAGAACTGTTTTGGCCAGTTCCTTATCTGTTTTGAAGAAGCAGCCGTGATCCTTTCTGTTTTGGCTCTACATAAGCTGACACTTTTTGTTTGGAGTTAGACGATTTCTTGCTGATGCTATTGTTGCATTGTAAGGGCTGGTCTCCTGAAGTTTCAGTAAAACTTGGCCAAGTACTAGTCTGTCTCTGGGGTCCGTTTTATTCAACATATATGTCATCGAAAAGAACTTGGGAGTGACCAGTGGGTTCTATTCCCTGGGAGGAAAACTGGCCGCCCGCAACACCTTTTAAATGGTCTCTTGCAATATTAATATCTCACAGAACTGTTTTGGCCAGTTCCTTATCTGTTTTGAAGAAGCAGCTGTGATCCTTTCTGTTTTGGCTCTACATAAGCTGAAACTTTTTGTTTGGAGTTAGACGTTTTCTTGCTGATGCTATTGTTGCATTGTAAGGGCTGGTCTCCTGAAGTTTCAGTAAAACCTGGCCCAGTACTAGTCTGTCTCTGGGGTCCTTTTTTACTCAACATATATGTCATCGAAAAGAACTTGGGAGTGACCAGTGGGTTCTATTCCCTGAGAGGAAAACTGGCCGCGCGCAACACCTTTTAAATGGTCCCTTGCAATATTATTATCATCTCACAGAACTGTTTTGGCCAGTTCCTTATCTGTTTTGAAGAAGCAGCCGTGATCCTTTCTGTTTTGGCTCTACATAAGCTGAAACTTTTTGTTTGGAGTTAGACGTTTTCTTGCTGATGCTATTATTGCATTGTAAGGGCTGGTCTCCTAAAGTTTCAGTAAAACTTGGCCCAGTACTAGTCTGTCTCTGGGGTCCTTTTTTACTCAACATATATGTCATCGAAAAGAACTTGGGAGTGACCAGTGGGTTTTATTCCCTGAGAGGAAAACTGGCCGCCCGCAACACCTTTTAAATGGTCCCTTGCGATATTATTATCTCACAGAACTGTTTTGGCCAGTTCCTTATCTGTTTTGAAGAAGCAGCTGTGCTCCTTTCTGTTTTGGCTCTACATAAGCTGAAACTTTTTGTTTGGAGTTAGACGCTTTCTTGCTGATGCTATTGTTGCATTGTAAGGGCTGGTCTCCTGAAGTTTCAGTAAAACTTGGCCAAGTATTAGTCTGTCTCTGGGGTCCGTTTTATTCAACATACAGGTATATGTCATCTATAAGAACTTGGGAGTGACCAGTGGGACACACCCTCCTCCACGGACTGACACACCCTCCACCATTGACTGACACACCCCCCTGCATCGACTGACACACCCTCCTCCATCGACTGACACACCCTCCACCATCGACTGACACACCCTCCACCATCGACCGCTAGCTCGCCATCCACGTAATGGGCACCCCTGGTTTAGTGTATCAGAATAATGTCTGTTAATAATAACATTTTTTGGGGTGCCCTTTATTTTGAAAAGTACCAAAATGTGTGTTGGTATGGGAACAAATCCTATTTAAGTGAGGTTTAATATCAGGACAGTATTCAGAAGGTGTGCTTACCTGTGTGCATAACCTTTGTCATGAATGGCCTTGAGTCCTGAACACATCCCACGCAAGATTTTGAGAATCTGTTGTTCGGGCATGGAGCTCCCCTTCTCTCGGAGCTTCTCCAGAACGGACCACAGGCTGCCCTTCTGTTTTGGAACACACCCAAAGTGTCTGAGCGTTTGGCTTCCATTGACCGTGCGACTCCCACTTACTGGTATGTAGGGCAAAAGTAACCAGGCTTCGCTCTTTCCATTGCGCTCTACAAAGGTGTGCGCCACCAGGCTGAGGATGTTGGGATGGTTGAACATCTGGTGCATCTCCACCTCCGTCTGGGCCTCCTGGCGACCTTCTCGGTCGTGACACAGGATCCTCTTCAGGGCGTAGAAGCGCCCGTCTTTCACCCCCTCCAGCAGGTCCACGTAGCTGAAACCACTGCAAGATAATTAGTCAGCATAAAGGTTCCATGCATGACGGATCTACAGCAGCAGTGTGGCCCCCAGATCATTTTTACAGCACATTTAAAAAAAAAATAGTACAAAAAAAAACATCAAAAAGTGAACAAAAGAGCAATCAGGTGGAATGTAACGAGAAAAGGTTACAAAAAACTTTTTATTCTTTGAAATTGCTCCAAAAATAATAATTTTTATTATGAATTGATGACCTATTTAAGGCCCCAATTACTTCACATCAACTGTACCACTTAAATATTTATTGGGGATCTTTCAAAAATGATGTGTGCTTGTTTTATTTGACAAAAAGGCATAAAACAAACAAAAAACAACATAAAAAATAAATAGTAACTTAATCGACGGCAAAATCGGAAGTTGATCTGTAGATTGAAGCCTTGAAAGTAAAAAAAAGTGTGACATGTTTTACATTTCTAAAAGTGGGGTTCTTTTGAATCCCCAAATATGTATGTGGATTTTTTTTATAAAAGGTCATTGCTGAAAAAATTATAATGAATCAAAATGATTTTTCATAATGAATTATTGACCTATTTAAAGCTACCAATTACTTCACATCAACAGTACCACTTAGATATGTATTGGGGGACAATCAAAAATTGTGTATGTTTGCCATACATAAACAAAGTTTTATTTGACAAAAAGGCACAAAACAAACAAAAAACTACATGAATTTTTTTTGTAAAAACTTAATCGATGGCAAAATCGGAAGTTGATCGCAAGATTAAAGCCTTGAAAGTAAAAAAAAAAGTGTGACATGTTTTACACTACTAAAAGTGGGGTTCTTTTGAATCCCCAAACATGTTTGTGGATTTTTTTTTATAAAAGGTCATTGCTGAAAAAATTATAATGAATCAAAATTATTTTTCATAATGAATTATTGACCTATTTAAGGCTCCAATTACTTCACATCAACTGTACCACTTAAATAAGTATTGGGGGACTATCAAAAATTGTGTGTGTTTGCCATACAAAAACAAAGTTTTATTTGACAAAAAGGCACAAAACAAACAAAAAATAACATTATTTTTTTTAATAAAAACTTAATTGATGTCAAAATCGGAAGTTGATCTATAGATTGAAGCCTTGAAAGTAAAAAAAAAAGTGTGACATGTTTTACATTTCTAAAAGTGGGGTTCTTTTTAATCCCCAAACATGTTTGCGGATTTTTTTTTATAAAAGGTCATTGCTGAAAAAATTATAATGACTCAAAATTATTTTTCATAATGAAATATTGACCTAATTAAGGCTCCAATTACTTCACATCAACTTTACCGCTTAAATATGTATTGGGGGACTATCAAAAATTGTGTGTGTTTGCCATACAAAAACAAAGTTTTATTTGACAAAAAGGCACAAAACAAACAAAAAACAACATAACTTTTATATAAAAACTTAATTGATGGCAAAATCGGAAGTTGATCTATTGATTGAAGCCTTGAAAGTAAAAAAAAAATTGTGACATGTTTTACATTTCTAAAAGTGGGGTTCTTTTGAATCCCCAAACATGTTTGTGGAATTTTTTTTATAAAAGGTCATTGCTGAAAAAATAATAATGAATCAAAAATATTTTTGTTATGAATGATTGACCGATTTAAGGCTCCAGTTTCTTCACATCAACTGTACCACTTAAATATGTATTGGGGGACTATCAAAAATTGTGTGTGTTTGCCATACATAAAGTTTTATTTGACAAAAAGGCACAAAACAAACAAAAAACAACATAATTTTTTTTATAAAAACTTAATTGATGTCAAAATCGGAAGTTGATCTATAGATTGAAGCCTTGAAAGTAAAAAAAAAAAGTGTTACATGTTTTACACTTCTAAAAGTGGGGTTCTTTTGAATCCCCAAACATGTTTGTGGATTTTTTTTAATAAAAGGTCATTGCTGAAAAAGTTATAATGAATCAAAAATATTTTTATTATGAATTATTGACCTATTTAAGGCTCCAATTACTTCACATCAACAGTACCACTTAAATATGTATTGGGGGACTATCAAAAATTGTGTGTGTTTGCCATACAAAAACAAAGTTTTATTTGACAAAAAAGGCACAAAACAAACAAAAAAAAACATTTTTTTTTTTTATAAAAACTTAATTAATGTCAAAAACGGAAGTTGATCTATAGATTGAAGCCTTGAAAGTTCAAAAAAAGTGTGACATGTTTTACATTTCTAAAAGTGGGGTTCTTTTGAATCCCCAAACATGTTTGTGGATTTTTTTTTAATAAAAGGTCATTGCTGAAAAAATTGTAATGAATCAAAAATATTTTTCATAATGAATTATTGACCTATTTAAGGCTCCAATTACTTCACATCAACAGTACCACTTAAATAAGTATTGGGGGACTATCAAAAATTGTGTGCGTTTGCCATACATAAACAAAGTTTTATTTGACAAAAAGGCACAAAACAAACAAAAAACAACATAATTTTTTTTATAAAAACTTAATTGAAGGCAAAATTGGAAGTTGATCTATAGATTGAAGCCTTGAAAGTAAAAAATAAAGTGTGACATGTTTTAGACTTCTAAAAGTGGGGTTCTTTTGAATCCCCAAACATGTTTGTGGATTTTTTTTTAAAAAAGGTCATTGCTGAAAAAATTATAATGAATCAAAATTATTTTTCATAATGAATTATTGACCTATTTAAGGCTCCAGTTACTTCACATCAACTGTAGCACTTAAATATGTATTGGGGGAATATCAAAAATTATGTGTGTTTGCCATACAAAAACAAAGTTTTATTTGACAAAAAGGCACAAAAAAAACCAAAAAACAACATTACAAAATTAATAAAAACTTAATTGATGGAAAAATCGGAAGTTGATCGCAAGATTAAAGCCTTGAAAGTAAAAAAAAATTAAATTTTTAAAAGTGGGGTTCTTTTGAATCCCCAAACATTTCTGTGGATTTTTTTTTTATAAAAGGTCATTGCTGAAAAAATAATGAATCAAAATTATTTTTCATAATGAATTATTGACCTATTTAAGGCTCCAATTACTTCACATCAACTGTACCACTCAAATATTTATTGGGGATCGTTCAAAAATGATGTGTGTTTCTTTTACTTGACAAAAACGCACAAAACAAACAAAAAACAACATAAAAAATGAATAATAACTTAATCGACGGCAAAATCGGAAGTTGATCTATTGATTGAAGCCTTGAAAGTTTAAAAAAAAGTGTGACATGTTTTACATTTCTAAAAGTGGGGTTCTTTTGAATCCCCAAAAATGTTTGTGGATTTTTTTTTATAAAAGGTCATTGCTGAAAAAATTGTAATGAATCAAAATTATTTTTCATAATGAATTATTGACCTATTTGAGGCTCCAATTACTTCACATCAACAGTACCACTTAAATATGTATTGGGGGACAATCAAAAATTGTGTGTGTTTGCCATACAAAAACAAAGTTTTATTTGACAAAAGGGCACAAAACAAACAAAAAACAACATAATTTTTTTTATAAAAACTTAATTGATGGCAAAATCGGAAGTTGATCTATAGATTGAAGCCTTGAAAGTTTAAAAAAAGTGTGACATGTTTTACATTTCTAAAAGTGGGGTTCTTTTGAAACCCCAAACATGTTTGTGGAATTTTTTTTATAAAAGGTCATTGCTGAAAAAATAATAATGAATCAAAAATATTTGTATTATGAATTATTGACCTATTTAAGGCTCCAGTTACTTCACATCAACAGTACCACTTAAATATGTATTGGGGGACTATCAAAAATTGTGTGTGTTTGCCATACAAAAACAAAGTTTTTTTTGACAAAAAGGCATAAAACAACATAAAAAATAATAAAAAAATAATTGATGGCAAAATCGGAAGTTGATCTATAGATTAAAGCCTTGAAAAAAAAAAAAAAAGTGTGACATGTTTTACATTTCTAAAAGTGGGGTTCTTTTGAATCCCCAAACATGTTTGTGGATTTTTTTTTTATAAAAGGTCATTGCTGAAAAAATAATAATGAATCAAAAATATTTTATTATGAATTATTGACCTATTTAAGGCTCCAATTACTTCACATCAAATAAAGCACTTCTTAAATATTTTTGGGGGGAATACTGAAGATTCATAGTTTGTTATACAAAACTAAGTTTTATTTGACAAAGGGTTAAAAAGGCATAAAACATACAGAAATAATCAAAACTTACAGTTTAATTGATGGGTAGATGTGAAGTTAATGTATAGATTTGAGCGTTGAAAGTAAAATGAATAAAAAATAATATAGAAGCTTAAAATAATAAAATATAAAATATATATTTTTTTAACACTTATAAGTGGGGCCCTTTTGGATTCCTCAAAAGTTTTGGTGGGGATTTGTTTTAAACTGTCATTGCAGAAAAATAATAATAAATCAACATAGTAGACCCAGTCTGGGCCCGCTGGTCTGCAGTATTTTCCACAGCAGGCCCTGTCTGGAAGTAGAGTCTCTACTCAGAGTGTTTAGTAATCTTACTTACTGATCTTACTTACCCCTCGTCAAGTTTCTGCAAGAAGTAATATCTTTTGCTATCGATGGTGATGGAGCCGCGGGAGCAGATACACATGGTCTGCCCCATTTTGACAGGAACATTGTTCACAAACTCGCCTGTAAAATAAGAAGACATACACATATAAACACTAAATATGAAGACAGGCAGCTTTTAACATTAAATCATTCAGCAACATCTGCACCACCATTCTTGACGGTAGACATGGCGTTCTTGGAATTAATGGCCTCACCTTTTCTCCCCCAAACATTTTCGAACATGTTGAAAAGAGAAAGTGGAAATTGTAGCGTATTATATTGTATGCTTACAGGTCCGAAATAAAATGAAACTGAAACTGAAACTCATACATATTGCTGAGTATTGTGGCCAAACAGCTAACTTTTTGTTTCATCTGACCTCAGAACTTTCCTCCAGAAGGTCCTATCTCTGTCCAGGTGATGTCAGAGGAAATGAAAACTGAGCTGTTTGTCCACAATACCCAGCAATATGCTTGGAGGAGAAAAGGAGAGACCTTTAATCCCAGGAACACCAAACCTACCGTCAAGCATGGTGGTGGTAGTATTATGCTCTGGGCCTGTTGTGCTGCCAATGGAACTGCTGCTTTAAATGGGACAATGAAAAAGGAGGATAAGCTCCAAATTCTTCAGGACAAGCTAAAATCATCAGCCCGGAGGAAGCAAACTTCATGAATAATTTTTGTGAGCAACAAGTATGTGCTCCAATCACTACATCACAAAAAAATAAGAGTTGTAGAAATGATTGGAAACTCAAGACAGCCATGACATCCTGTTCTTACAAGTGTATGTACACTTTTGACCACCACTGTATGTATGTGTATATATATATATATATATATATATGCCTTAATTAGATTATCCAGAGAATAGTGTTCGATACCGTGGTAGAGCGCAATATATGTATGTGTGGGAAAAAAATCACAGGACTACTTCATCTCTACAGAATTGTTTCATGAGGGGTTCCCTCAATCATCAGGAGGTTTTAATAGAAGCATTCACATACCATGGTTTATATAGAGCACAGAACGGGTAGGTACAGGCCGGCATCACGACGAGTTGAGTTTATACCAAAAAGTTCTATTTTGGTTTCATCTGACCACATGACATTCTCCCAATCCTCTGCTGTATCATCCATGTATCCATTTTGGTATAAACTCAACTGGTCGTGTTTGGAGGAAGAAGAATACTGAGTTGCATCCCAAGAACACCATACCTACTGTGAAGCATGGGGGTGGAAATCTCATGCTTTGGGGCTGTTTTTCTGCTAAGGGGACAGGACGATTGATCCGTGTTAAGGAAAGAATGAATGGGGCCATGTATCGTGAGATTTGGAGCCAAAACCTCCTTCCATCATTGAAAGCTTTGAATGGTTGACCAAATACTTATTTTCCACCATCATTTACAAATAAATTCTTTAAAATTCCTACAATGTGAATTCCTGGATTTTTTTCCCACATTCTGTCTCTCACAGTTGAAGTGTACCTATGATGAAAATTACAGACCTCTGTCATCATTTTAAGTGGGAGAACTTGCACAATCGCTGGCTGACTAAATACTTTTTTGCCCCACTGTATATATATATATATATATATATATATATATATATATATCTTGATTGGATTATCCAGAGAATAGTGCTTGATACCTTGGTAGAGCGCAATATGTATGTGTGGGAAAAATCACAAGACTACTTCATTTCTACAGATCTGTTTCATGAGGGGTTCCCTCAATCATCAGGAGATTTTAATGGAAGCATTCACATACAATGGTTTATATAGGGCACAGAGTGGGTGGGTACAGGCAGGCGTAGGAGCGTGGTGATTGGCTCATGTGTTACCTAGGAGGTGTTTCCGTCTGTGGCGGCATGTTGAAATGATTTCACTGCGCTTGTTGAGGGATGATAGATCTGGATGATATATAATAAACAGTTTCTTTTTGAAGCATAGGTTGCATCTTTTATTACCACTGTTGTAAGGTGTGCTGGATGCAATAATTTGCCATGTTATTGAATATTCAACATTATTGTCTTTGAGGTTCCAAATGTGTTTGCTGAGTTCTGTAGAATTCCGCAAAGTCTGGTTTCTAAAGGAGGCGTTGTGATTATTCCATCTTGTTTTGAACGCTCCTTCGGTTAATCCTACGTACGTGTCGGATGTGTTAATGTCCTTGCGTATTACCTTTGCTTGGTAAACGACTGATGTCTGTAAGCACCCTCCGTTGAGAGGGCAATCAGGTTTCTTGCGACAGTTACATTCCTTATTGGTTTCAGAGTCGTTTAGTCTGGGGGTAGGCAGTCCTTTTGCAATTGCTTTGTTGTGGTTTGAAATGATTTGTTGTATGTTATTTGTTAATAAACCTAAGCGGCGACAGGGAAAGTCGTCCACACCGACCATTGAAATACTTTGTATAGTTCAAGACTTACGGCCATTTGAAAACATCACTACACATCATAATGGCAGCTACAGTTTCCATTTTAAGGATTTGAAAAAAAAATATTAGGGAATGTCTGGCGGGCCAGTTGAAAAGCTTAACGAGCCGCATGCGGTCCCCGGGCCTTAATAGCCCAGGTCTGAGCTGGACGTAGTGCCTGGGGATAGGGAAGTCTGGGTTTCCCTGCTTAGGCTGCTGCCCCCGCGACCCGACCTCGGATAAGCGGAACAAA
Source organism: Nerophis ophidion (assembly GCF_033978795.1). Lineage (NCBI taxonomy): Eukaryota > Metazoa > Chordata > Actinopteri > Syngnathiformes > Syngnathidae > Nerophis > Nerophis ophidion. The sequence goes on along the minus strand of NC_084635.1, from coordinate 39,612,048 downwards.
ATGGGTTTTGACAGTTTTTTGAACGTCTCTTTGAAAAAAAAAAAAAAGATTCTCATGATCCGGCTCCCTTCAGAGAGTCGTGAAATTATATTTCCCATCTGGAGTAAATATTTGTGTTTAAAACTCATTATTGGACACAAACCCGTCATCAGAACGCTAAGTCCGCGCTCCCCTCAACTGATGTAAACATAGCAAATCTACAGTAACCTAAAATAAACGTCCGTATAAAACCTAACGATACCTTTTGTCATGACAAAAATGAGACATATTAGTGTTTATTTGACGCAAATATGCCATTTAGCGGCGTCGTCTTCCTTACCTGCTGTCGCTCAGTCGGCGTCGCTACCCGATTGGTGCCGGAAGTCTCGAATGGTTCACGCATGCGCGAAAATTACGTCACTTCCTAGCTTCGCGAACTTGCCGTCACGAGACCGAGAAACACTTCCGGCGCTTCTGCGACGTCACGTGCTGTGACGTCAGAATGTTTCATTCATGTTTTGTATGAAACAAATAACTTAGCTGGTAATAAAAGAGAACAAGAAATACAAAATGAACAAGAGGTGGTTTAAAGAACAATCACGGAGTATTTTTGTCACAATATTTTTTTTAATAAACTTTTATTTATGATATGCAGCATTTACATAGAAGCAAATAAATAATAATGAACAAAACAAGTACAGAAACAGTACAAAACAATACTCGGGGGTTTTAAACTCAATAAAGCAACTAAAAGAGAATACAAAAAATATATATGCACTCAGGATTGAATACAAAGTCTCCCTACTAACTACAATGCCCCCCTCTGTCTCAAAGAACTGCTCACCCCCAAATCCTAACCTCCTCCAACCTCCGAGGACAAAGCTACGAATTATGGGTGACCGGGCTTTCTGCTCCGCCGCTCCCAGTCTGTGGAAGGATCTCCCTGACCACCTGAGGGCACCACAGACTGTGGATGCTTTTAAAAAAGGCTTAAAAACCCTTCTTCTTTAAAAAGCCTTTTTTTTTAGATGTATGTGTGCTAATTGTACCTATAAGGCTGTTGTATTTTTTTAAGCTTTTTTAAATTTATATATTTATTTATTATTTTATTTTTATTTGTTTAATGCACTGCAGCACTTTGAAGTTGTTTGCTCAATGTGAAGTGATTTTACTAATAAAATCTATTATTGTTATTATTATTATTATTATATATGTAACAGGGCTTCACGGTGGTAGAGGGGTTTATGCGTCTGCCTCACAATACGAAGGTCCTGAGTAGTCAGGGTTCAATCCCGTGCTCGGGATCTTTCTGTGTGAAGTTTGCATGTCCTCCCCATGAATGCGTGGGTTCCTTCCGGGTACTCCGGCTTCCTCCCACCTCCAAAGACATGCACCTGGGGATAGGCCCCTCCCACCTCCAAAGACATGCACCTGGGGATAGGCCCCTCCCACCTCCAAAGACATGCACCTGGGGATAGGTTGATTGGCAACACTAAATGGTCCCTAGTGTGTGAATGTGAGTGTGAATGTTGTCTGTTTATCTGTGTTGGCCCTGCGATGAGATGGCGACATGTCCAGGGTGTACCCTGCCTTCCGCCCGATTGTAGCTGAGATAGGCACCAGCGCCCCCGCGACCCCAAAGGGAATAAGCAGTAGAAAATGGATGGAATGGATGGATATATGTAACAGTGCAAAGCCATAGGCTCACACAAGCTCCGTAAATAATCCAAATTTGGAACACAGTATCATAGTTTTCACAGCGTTTTGGTTGTTGGAGGTAAGAAGCGTTTTAAAATAAAGTTCTAGTTCTTTCTTAAAGGCACAAAAAACAGGTCGGGTATTGAGAAACTTACATATATGAATATAAAACTTAGCCAATAGTATAATGAGGTTGCACAGGTAAAATTCATTTTCAAATTATTTTTCATACTGTGTAAATCCAAATAGCACATCTTTAAAACAAAGCACAAATTTGTCATGAATATTGTCCAGGATGACACCGATTTCCACTATCCGTCAGAGTCCTGCCACCTTCAGAAGTTTTCTGATGACTGCGGTAGTGGGGTGTATTGAGGATGGTGGTGATGAGGAATACAGGGCACTGGTGGAGGACTTTGTCACATGGTGTGGAAAGAACCACCTCCAGCTCAATGTGACCAAGACCAAGGAGCTGGTTGTGGACCTGGGAAGGAGGAGGAGTACTCCGGCGACCCCTGTTTCCATTAGGGGGATGGATGTGGACTTGATAGAGGATTATAAATACCTGGGAGTACACATGGACAACAAGCTGAATGGGTGAAAACACGCTGAGGCTCTCTACTTCCTCAGGAGGCTAGGATCCTTCAACATCTGTACAAAGATGTTGAAGATGTTCTACGAGTCGGTGGTGGTGAGCGCTTTCTTGTACGCTGTGGCTTGCTGGGGGCAGCGGGCTAAGAGTGAGGGACACATACAGACTGGACAAGTTGGTAGAGAAGGCCAGCAACGTGGCGGGAGTGGAGCTGGACTCCCTGGCGGTGGTGTCAGAGAGGAGAAGTCTAGCAAAACTCCTAGCCATTATGGACAACACCTCCCACCCACTACACTCGGACTTTGCGGAGAGAAAGAGCACGTTCAGTGGAAGGCTCAGACTCCCAAAATGTAACACGGAACAACACAGGAGGTCCTTCATACCGACAGCCATCAGACTGTATAATGCATATGTTCCTTGACTGCACTTAAATGTAGAATATATGTAAAATATATTTATTCATCCATCCATCCATCCATCTTCTTCCGCTTATCCGAGGTCAGGTCGCGGGGGCAACAGCCTAAGCAGGGAAACCCAGACTTCCCTCTCCCCAGCCACTTCGTCTAGCTCTTCCCGGGGGGATCCCGAGGCGTTCCCAGGCCAGCCGGGAGACATAGTCTTCCCAACGTGTCCTGGGTCTTCCCCGTGGCCTCCTACCGGTTGGACGTGCCCTAAACACCTCCCTAGGGAGGCGTTCGGGTGGCATCCTGACCAGATGCCTGAACCACCTCATCTGGCTCCTCTCGATGTGAAGGAGCAGCGGCTTTACATTGAGTTCCTCCCGGATGGCAGAGCTTCTCACCCTATCTCTAAGGGAGAGACCCAAACTCATTTGGGCCGCTTGTACCCGTGATCTTATCCTTTCGGTCATGACCCAAAGCTCATGACCATAGGTGAGGATGGGAACGTAGATCGACCGGTAAATTGACAGCTTTGCCTTCCGGCTCAGCTCCTTCTTCACCACAACGGATCGGTACAACGTCCGCATTACTGAAGACGCCGCACCGATCCGCCTGTCGATCTCACGATCCACTCTTCCCTCACTCGTGAACAAGACTCCTAGGTACTTGAACTCCTCCACTTGGGGCAGGGTCTCCTCCCCAACTTTCTATTCTATTCAATTCTATTCTATTCCGTAGATTATTTTTTCAATATTGTTTTTTTTTAAACAAGGCTGAATCAGAGTTTTTTTAAATTAAAATTATTGTTAATTGATGCATATAATTGATGTATATATGAGTAGTAAAAAGATGGATTTATTTGCCATTTAAGGCGTTTTAGCAGAATTGACGAATAGAGGGTGGCGCTACAGAGCATCGTAGTGCTTGGACTGAGCGGCGAAGAAGCAGCAGAAGTGACGTCACCGAAGAAGCAGCAGAAGTGACGTCACCTAAGCAAAAATGGCGGAGCTCAAGCGCAAGAGGACAAACTACTCCGACGACGGAGGTGATATCTGTGCTATTTTAACCATATAACAGTCATGACTCTCGCACTTTGCTTGCCTTGCTTTACACGTGTCGTATTGTTCACAACCTTGTCACTGGAGCCACCTTTAAAGTGCTATCACGCTAACATGCTAGGTGTTGTTGTTTAGCTAATGCTAATGCAGTGTTTAATGCTGCATTTGTCTTTTTACTAGTCGTGTAATATTATGCTTACTTAACATGAACTTTTGGCAAAGGCTCATTTTACATCTTTATTTCAGTTCAAACTAGGGCTGGGCGATATGTCTGTAAACTGTATCACGATACATGTTTTATTCAATCATATCGGTCCGTATCGATAATTACTGATTTTTTTATACCAATGGAAAATAAAGAGCAGAAGAAAATTTATAAAATGTCAACATTTGTATTTCAAATATGATTATAATCCCTCAGCTATCAAGGCACAAATGAAATGTCAACACAAGCATGGAAAACACCAAAAATGTCAACAAAATATTAAAATCACATTGATGACTTAACAATAAGCTCATAAAATGAAGGTGCAAAAATAAGGACTATGTAAGAAATGTTTCCTAAAGTGTTAGAAAATAATACAAAGTGTGAAAATGTAAACATAGAAAAACTGTTTTCTGCAGGTTTAGTGGCAGGAAGTTACAACTGTGCTCTAAAGGGTGAGCTAAGGTGGTGTGCTACTATTAGCGGGGTCTTGCCTTGCATCATGTACACACCACAGTCCCTCCGGGGAAAATTCAAAGATTATCCAGGTGCCTTTTCCTCCTTTTATCCACAATTTCTTCATTTTGACTTCCTATTCTCACTCCATGCAAAGAATCAATCACACTTGATGGTTGATATTGTCACCTGATTTGGGATTTTTTTCTAAGTAGTAAAAATCCCAACTTTTTGACACTAAGAAAAAATCCCGACTTTTTCACACAAAAAATTCCGGCTTTGACACTTAGTAAAAATCCCAACTTTTTGACAAGTGTCAAAGCCGGAATTTTTTGTGTGAAAGTCGGGATTTTTTTGTAAGTGTCAAAAAAATCGGAGATGTTTTTGGTCAAAAAAAAAAAAGAATTTTTTGGGTCAAAAAGTGTGGATTTTTTCAAAGTGTAAAAAGTCGGAAATGTTTTTATCAAAAACTCTGGATTTTTTGTAAGTGTCAAAATGTCGGAACATTTTTTTGTCAAAATCGGGATTTTTTTCTAAGTCTCTAAAGGTCATGATTTTTTCCAAGTGTCAAAAAGTCGGGATTTTTTTTGTCCCAAAAAAAATCGGAATTTTTTGGGTCGAAAAGTGTGGATTTTTTCGAAGTGTAAAAAGTTAGAAATGTTATTGTCAAAAACTCTGGATTTTTTGTAAGTTTCAAAAAGTCGGAACATTTTTTTGTCAAAGTCGGAATTTTTTTCTAAATTTCAAAAGGTCAGGATTTTTTCTAAGTGTCAAAAAATCGGGATTTTTTCTAAATGTCAAAAAGTCGGGATTTTTTGTAAACGTCAAAGTCGGAATTTTTTTTTGTTAAAAAGTCGGGATTTTTTTCTAAGTGTCAATAAGTTGGAAATGTTTTCGTCAAAAACTCGGGATTTTTTCTAAGTGTCAAAAAGTCAGAACATTTTTTTGTCAAAGTCTGCATTTTTTTCAAAATCTCAAAAGGTCAGGATTTTTTCTAAGTGTCAAAAACTCGGACATTTTTTTGTCATAAAGTCGGGATCTTTTCTAAGTGTCAAAAAGTCAGAAATTCTTTTGTCAAAAGGTCTGAAATATTTTGTAAGTGTCAAAAAGTATGAATTTTGTTTTGGGTCAAAAAGTCTGGATTTCTTTCCAAGTGTCAAAAAACCGGCATTTTTGTGTTAGCTTGTCACTCCCGCTTCCTACGTTGCTGGGTTACCAGAGAGCGAGTGCCTTTGTCCATACAACCAACCTTGCTTCCACACTTCCACTTTCCTCTGCCATAGAAGAAAAAAGAAAAAGCCAAGGTTTATTGAAAGGCATTTTTATTGCTACTGCTACCATTTCTACAACAACATACATTGATCGCCAAGCCCTAGTTCAAACTTGAAGGTTTTGTACCGTCGCCGCGATCGTGCAGCAATGTGGCTGAAGCATAGCCACGCAGGTAAAGGTGTTATAGGTGTGTAATCCAACCCTTGTTCACCTTGGTGAGTTGTCTTGCCTCAAGCAGGGCCGCAGGAGGAGGGAGGCAGAGTGAAAACTAAGCCTGTCTCTTGTAGCACGCTGGCTGGAGGAGCGAGCGCCCTCAAACGCACGTCCCAGCACCTCGCCTCCGATGACGAGGACGAACCCCCCGCCGACACACCCGCACCCCGCAAAGCCTCCAAAATAGGCTTCGGCTTGAGCAGTCAGACTGGCAAAAAGTCCAATCCCATATCCATCAAGCTTGGAGCAAATGTGAGTAAATAGCTGGATTAACAGCATTCTAGAGATCGATCGATGTGGGTTTTTTCAGGGCCGATATCGACTAGGAGTAGTAAAGGAGGCCGATACTTATATAATTATATAATTATATATTATATAATTATATAATAAATATAATTCACATACTTGGAGGTGATATTTATTTGCAGTAAATGTTATTTAAACATAAATAGTGTGTGTCCGTAAACATCTGCACTACGTGTGTCGCAAGCTGACGCAAGTCTTTGTTTACAGAAATGTAATATTTATTCTACATATTTTTACAACATTAAAAAACATGAGTAAAACTTCTCAAGAGGGTGGACTGTCTTTGAATCTTTGATGGATTAATGGATTAGTTACAATCTTTGCATGCTGGGTAACGTTTTCTGTGGTCTGGAACAACATGGCGTACAAACTGGGTGTGAGTTTTCCTCGCCCTTTTGTGGGTTCTTCCGAGGATGTCGTAGTCGTAATGGTTTGTACAGTCCTTTGAGACATTTGTGATTTAGGGCTATATAAATAAACATTGATTGAAACAATTATCAGAAATGAGGTCAATATTACTTGCAGATAATGTGTCACGAGACATACAAATATAAATTAAATACACAGAGGACATAAGTCAAGGACATTAATATACGTCCAATGATGCGTTATGATGCCTGTGGAGAGAGAGACAGCAGGCTAGGACAAGGAGCGGTCCTGCCCAAGATGGTGGCCAGGAGGCGGAGCATGCAGCGGAGCGGATAGGCGGGGCACGCCTGGAGCAACACTGCAGCCATCAGAGTCAGGTGCGTAAACAACACACCTGCTCTCAATCCCTGCATCTTCTGCTGCAGCATAAAAGAGGAGAAGGAGGAGCAATCGTGACAGAAGTAGGAGAAGGAACAACGGACAACCAAGACGACGAGGGCGACAAGAGCGACCAGGAGAAAGATGAGCCATCGCACGCCTTTCGGTGGCCGGTGGCTGCGTCTTCCGCGGGGGCTCATCTTTCTCCTGGTCGCTCTCGTCGTCTTCGTTGTCCGTTGTTCCTTCTCCTACTTCTGCCACGATTGCTCCTCCTCCCCTTTTATACTGCAGCAGAAGATGCAGCGATTGAGAGCAGGTGTGTCGTTTACGCACCTGACTCTGATGGCTGCAGTGTCGCTCCAGGCATGCCCCGCCTCTCCGCTCCGCTGCATGCTCTGCTTCCTGGCCGCCATCTTGGGCAGGACCGCTGTTTGTCCTAGCCTGCTGTCGGCTCCGTCTCTCCACAATGCCTAAATAGCATGTTAGCATGTATTAGCCTTGACCAAATATTTCTTGATTAGCACTCCACGCAAGTCAAAGACATCAACAAGGTCACCTTTGTGCATTCATGCACGGTATAAAAAGAATTGGTGGACAAAACAAGACAATGTTTGCTGTGGTCTGGAACAACATGGCTTACAAACGTATATCCTACTAAGTAAGACTTATACTGTTTCAAAGTCCATTTCTCTGTTGACGCAATTGTTGATGACTGAAGTACTGATATCAACCAAAGCTCCTCATCCCACCCCCGGATTGTAAGTAATGTAAATAATTCAATGTACATACTATGATGATTAACTTGTGTGATGACTGTATTATGTTGATAGTATATATTTGTACCATGAATTGATTAATGTGGACCCCGACTTAAACAAGTTGAAAAACTTATTCAAGTGTTACCATTTAGTGGTCAATTGTACGGAATATGTACTGAACTGTGCAATCTACTAATAAAAGAATCAAAACAACTATCAGAAGTAAAGTCAATATTACATACAGATAATATGTGTCAAGAGACATGCAAATGTAAATTAAACACACAGAGGACATGAGTCAAGGACATTAACTGAGCTCAAATATAGCTCCAAACGAGGCATAATGAGGCAATGTGTGCACACAGCTAGCTTAAGTATCATTTTAGTATGGATTAGCACTGACTAAATATGCCTAATTAGCACTCCATGCAAGTCAATAACATCAACAAAGCCCACCTTTGTGCATTCATGTACAGTATAAAAGCTTTGGTGGACAAAATGAGACAAAGGAGTAGGGGCATAAAACAGGTCTTTCTGTGGCAGCGTCGGAGACAGTTGTACGTGTAAACAAACTACGATGAGTTCAAGGACCACCTGAATTAGTAGGACAAAACGCCGCTCGCCAAATACTGTCTTCAGTGAAGCATGTTTCATATAACCAGTGGTCTTTGTAACAATTAGGTTTGTTTGTCCTACACAAACTAAATTAAAACAAAAAAATATATATTTTTCCTCATATTTTTCCATTTTTATACGTTTTTAAAGAAGCTCCAGGGAGCCACTGGGGCGGCGCAAAAGAGCTAAAACAAGGTAAAGAGGGATTAGGCACTACCACAGTACTGTTGGTAGTACTGTAAGTAGTTGCGAGCTCAACGTAAACAAAGAACGAACATGGCAAAAGATGGAGAATATGAATAATAATAAAAATAGTTTTTTTCTGTACAAGACAGCAGTAATTAGTTGTGTACAGTAAATCCTGCTATCATATGTACATATATTGTATTTGCTGTTCATTGATTGCTGTGTAAACACGTTGCCAATCAATGTGTTGTCTTGTTGTGTGCCAACAGAAAGCCAAAGAACCTGCTCCAACAGTTCCTGCAAAGAAACCTGGCATGTCCTCGGTGTTCAACGAGGATGATGATGTAAGTACACACGTAGTACACTTTACTTTCCCACTCACCCAAATTTAAGACACTGACGTTTCTTTTTGTCCTTTGACCCAAGACTGTGCTGAAAAAACATGAATTCCATATTGAATGAAACATGTGGGAGTTACATTCTTTTATTTTCCTGTCACCAAGGTGTGCAGTGTACACATGTTCCTGGGTACTTACTACTTCTACTGGGTAGAACATGAAGCTTGGTTACTAGATGAAACACAGAGTTCTAACATGAATACTAGAGTGTCACAATAGCAGAATTTTAGTCGAGGAGGAAGTTTCACAATCCGATGCTCATGCCATACTAAGGTGGACATAAACATTTGGATAAATGCACTTTATAATTCACTACTTTATTGAAGATTGTTCCAAAGTGCTGAATACTTAAAGGGGAAGTGCACTTTGTTTCGAATTTTGCTTATCGTTCACAATCATTATTTAAACACAAGACAAACGTTTGTTTTGCATTCTAACATGTAAACATTGTCTTCTTTTTGGTGGCTAGCAATGCAGCTAATGTTAGCAATCAGTTTTACATCTAAATATAGCTCAGTTGGTAGAGCGGCCGTGCCAGCAACTTGAGGGTTGCAGGTTCAATCCCCGCTTCCGCCATCCTAGTCACTGCCGTTGTGTCCTTGAGCAAGACACTTTACCCACCTGCTGCCAGTGCCACCCACACTGCTTTAAATGTAAAAATTAGATATTGGGTTTTACTATGTATAGCGCTTTGAGTCACTAGAGAAAAAGCGCTATATAAATATAATTCACTTCACTTCACTTCAAAATGCATTCAAAAAGTGTCAACAATACTTCATTTATGTTGTATAACATATATAATAAACTGTACAACATTGTTATTGTAAGAGAGAACACTGAGGAACTCTTTTTCTAGCGTACTAATACGTTGCCATGCTACTGTGTTAGCCCTAAAAGCTAACTACGGCAAGAGATACTGTATTTCCTTGAATTGCCGCTGGGGTGCTAATTATTTTAAAACCTCTTCTCACTCCGGCGTTTACCAAAGGCATGCGGTAAAGGCAAGCATGCGCTAATTATTTTAAAACCTCTTCTCACTCCTGCGTTTACCAAAGGCATGCGGTATATGTAGACCTGCACTTATAAATTTGAGTGTGATGTAAGGATACCATCATGAAAAGCAAATTTAATAAAAAAAAAACAATATTATGGTCTTACCTTTACTTATAAATGAAGTCCATGCGCAGCTCCTTCTGATCAAAAGCATCGATAACTTGTTTATAGAAGTCTTCCTTATCTTTCTTCAGTTTTAAAAGTCTCTCTGTCTCGATGGAGATCTTCCTTTATTACCTCCTGCTTCAATTGAAAGTCCAGTTTAGAAAACGTTTTAATTTTGGATATGTAATCCTCCATGTTCAAAGTGCAAGCGAGAGGAAAAAAATAAAGGATCGCTGCTCACTCTTGCTGCTTGTTGTCACTTCTTCTGCAGCCGAGTAGTCGCAAGAAGGATCACTAGCGCCCTCTACCACCAGGAGGCGGGAGTCATTTAATGACTCATATTTGACACACGCAGCTACGGTATATTAATAAAACATAGCTGCTTACTGTTCTTTTTAGCATATTCAATAGCTTGGACCTTAAATCCTACTGAATAGCTCTTAATCTTCTTCCCTTTATGTGATTTTAAATGATTGAAATCAGCCTCCTCCATTTTGAAAATGATAACAGGTGAAGTGTCAGTCGTGACGTGACGAATTTGACCTGGCGGATATTCTAGACATGCGCTAATAAAAATAATATTTTGCGAAACGAGTTTAATCCTGAGCCGGCAGTAATGCTAAGCATGCGCTAATTATTTTGCGAAACGAGAAATTCTAGGCAGGTGCATTCTATATACCCGCCGGCAATTCAAGGAAATACGGTAAGCTGGCTTCTACGTTTGAGTTTGTAATAAACAACACTGTGATGTTCTGAAAAACATGAACAACCATATTACAGTATGTATGTGTAGAGTATTATATATCTGCTACACCTTCACAACAAGACAACCTAATCTTTTGAGGCTTTTCTTTCCCTGGAAAATGCGTGGGTCATAAGAAAGTTTGCACCGACTGGAAGTGTTTGCACGTGGACAGCAAATCTAAATGAGAAACTAACAGAAATGAAAATGTTCTCTCGCCTGGCAGAGTGAACCTGAGGAGATGCCACCAGAGGCCAAGATGAGGATGAGGAACGTCGGCAGGTATGTTTACAAATATTTGTTACCTGGTTGTCCACCTCTGCACATGTAAACACGCCGCAGGATTGCTTGTATCGCACACCAGTAAGCTCTCTGCTTGTATCGCACATGATATACCCCACAAGTAAACATGCTGCATGACTGCTTGTATCACACGTGATATCACACACAAGTAAATATGCTGCAGGACTGCTTGTATCGCAAATGATATCACACACAAGTGAACACTCTGCAGTACTGCTTGTATCACACATGATATCACACACAAATAAACATTCTGCAGTACTGCTTGTATCACACATGATATCACACACAAGTGAACACTCTGCAGTAGTGCTTGTATCACACATGATATCACACACAAATAAACATTCTGCAGTACTGCTTGTATCACACATGATATCACACACAAGTAAACACTCTGCAGTAGTGCTTGTATCACACATGGTATCACACACAAGTAAACATGCTGCAGGACTGCTTGTGTTATACATGATATCACACACAAGTAGATATGCTGCAGGACTGCTTGTATCGCAAATTATATCACACACAAGTAAACACTGCAGGACTGTTTGTTGCACTCATGATATCACACACAAGTAAACACTCTGTGGGACTGCTTGTATCGCACATGATATCACACACAGGTAAAAACACTTCAGGACTTATTGTATCGCACGTGATATCACACACAGGTAAAAACACTTCAGGACTTATTGTATCGCACGTGATATCACACACAAACATGCTGTAGGACTGCTTTTATCACACATGATATCATACACAAGTAAACACGCTGCAGGACTGCTTGTATCGCACATGATATCACGCACAAGTAAACACTCTGCAGGACTGTTTGTATTGCACATGATATCACACCCAGGTAAACACTCTGCGGGACTGCTTGTGTTGCACATGATATCACACCCAGGTAAACACTCTGCGGGACTGCTTGTGTTGCACATGATATCACACCCAGGTAAACACTCTGCAGGACTGCATATATCGCACATGACATCACACACAGGTAAACATGCTTCAGTACTGCTTGTATCACAAAAGTAAACACGCTGCAGGGCTGCTCTTATCGCACATGATATCACCCACACAGGTAAACACGCTTCAGTACTGCTTGTATCGCACATGGTATCACACACAAGTAAACACGCAGGACCGCTTGTATCGCACATGATATCACACATTTTACATGTAAGTTCGTATCCATATCTGCTGTATTGATGACATGAGATATCAGCTGTAATAACTATGTTACAATACATGAATGTTTCATTCACATTCTTCACAGAATGCAATTTTAAAAAGAATATTTTTCTTTTTGCTGCTAACACCAAAGTGTTGAGTCAACACTTGAAGACTCTCCTTCCTTACTAGCATCTTCTCTACCAAGGTGTGCTGCCTTACCTCACATGTCGGCCATCTTTTCAGGGAGACGCCAACATCGGCAGGACCCAACTCCTTCAACAAGGGCAAGCAGGGCTTCTCTGATCACCAGAAACTTTGGGAGAAGAAGCTGAAAGCCCAAGCAGACAAGTTGTAATTAATTCTTCAACCTCACCTGAGATATAAATAGTCATATTTCGTTCAACCACACCTGAGATATCAATAGTCATATTTCGTTCAACCAGACATGATATATTAATAATCATATTTTGTTCAACCAGACATGAGATATTAATAATCATATTTTTTCAACCACACCTGAAATATCAATAATCATACTTTGTTCAACCACACCTGAGATATCAATAGTCATATTTCGTTCAACCACACCTGAGATATCAATAGTCATATTTCATTCAACCACACTTGAGATATCAATAGTCATATTTCATTCAACCACACCTGAGATATCAATAGTCATATTTCGTTCAACCACACCTGAGATATCAATAGTCATTTCTTTCAACCACACCTGAGATATCAATAGTCATATTTGTTCAACCACACCTGAGATATCAATAGTCATATTTCGTTCAATCACAACTGAGATATCAAGTCATATTTCGTTCAACCAGACATGATATATTAATATTTTTTTCAACCAGACATGAGATATTGATAGTCATATTTTCTCAACCACACTTGAAATATCTATAGTCATATTTTGTTCAACCAGACATCAGATATCAATAATCATACTTTGTTCAACCACACCTGAGATATCCATAGTCATATTTCGCTCAACCAGACATGAGATATTAATAATCATATTTAGTTCAACCCCACCTGAGATATGTGTAGAAATAATGTGTATTGATGTCTACACAAGATATGTAATATCCATGGCAACCAGCTTCTCGACAGGTGAGGCTGCTCAGGTGTTCTCCCCTGCTCGCTTCTCACATTTGTGTAAAAATGTACATAGCAGTGTTTTTATTTCATCATTTGTTGTGTTCATTTCTGTAGTTTGTCACCGCCAGTTTATTCCTGTCGCAATCTTGTTTACTTTCTACTCCACACCTTTTTATTAGTTCCTGCTTCCTGGTAAAAATGACAGCTTTGTCTTAGTTGTGAGCTCAACAAGACAAGATGTCCTCTTCCCTGCTAGTGAACTCTTTGATAATAATACAAAACTTGTCTTTCTTTGAATCATTATGTTGCAATTCAGTCCAATAAACATTTTGAAGATATTTGTGTGTATTGTGAGATGGACGTGTTCAAAGTCCATCCATCCATCTTCTTCCACTTATCCTAAATCGGGTTGCGGGGGCAGCAGCCTAAGCAGGGAAGCCCAGACTTCCCTCTCCTAGCTACTTCATCCGGGGTTTCCCAGACCAGCTGGGGGACATGGTCTCTCCACCATGTCCTGCCTGAACCACCTCTTGATGTGGAGGAACAGTGGATTTACCTTGAGCACCTCCCGGATGACAGATCTTCTCACCCTATTTTTAAGGAACAGATTCGCCACCCGAGGGGGGAAAGGCATTTTGGCCGTTTGGATTATAGCCGAAAGGACAAGATCACGGTTACAAAGTTCATGACCATAGGGGAGGATAGGCATGTAGCTCGACCGGTAAATCGAGAGCTTTGCTTTCCGGCTCAGCTCCTTATTCACCGCGAGGGACTGACGCAAGGTCCGCATCACTGCTGTCACCACACCGATCTGCTCTTCCCTCACTTGTGAACAAGACCCCAAGGTTCTTAATCTCTTTCAATTGGAGAAGGATCTCATCCCTAACCCGGAGATGGCGCTCCACCCTTTTCCGGGCGAGAACCATGGACTCGGAATTGCTGATTTTCATCCTAGTCACTACGAACTGATCCAGTGAAAGCCGAAGATCCTGGCCAGATGAAGCCATCAGGACCAAATCATCTGCAAAAAGCAGAGACCTAATCCCGCAACAATCCACTCTCCCCTCACTCGTGAACAAGACCCCAAGGTACTTTCAACTCTTCCAATTGGAGAAGGATCTCATCCCCAACCCAGAGATGGCACGCCACCGTTTTCCGAGCAAGAACCATGAACTCGGACTTGGAAGTGCTGATTTTCATCCTCGTCGCTGCAAACCGATCCAGTGAAAGCTTACGATCCTGGCCAGATGAAGCCATCAGGACCACATCGTCTGCAAAAAGCAGAGACCTAATCCTACAGCCACCAAACCGGATCCTCCTAAGGGCCTGACAGCGCCTAGAAATTCTGTCCATAAAAGTTCTAAACAGAATCGGTGACAAAGGACAGCCTTGGTGGAGTCCAACCCTCACCGGAAACAGGTCCAACCTACTGCCGGCAATATAGACCGGGGTCTGACACTGATCATACAGTGGGAGGTGTGGCAGTCCGATACCCCATACTCTTTAAGCACTCCCCACAAGACTTCCTGAGGGACACGGTCAAATGACTTCTTGAAGTCCACAAAGCACATGTAGACTGGTTGGGCAAACTTCCATGCACCCTCAAGCACCCTGCCCAGAGTATAGAGCTGGTCCACAGTTCCACGACCTAAGATGGTATGGGGGTGCATTAGTGCCCAAGGCATGGGTAACTTACACATCTGTGAAGGCACCATTAATGCTGAAAGGTACACACAAGTTTTGGAGAAACGTATAGAGCACCATATATTGACATTCAAGCAACGTTATCATAGACGCCCCTGCTTATTTCAGCGAGACAATGCCACACCACATGTTACAACAGCGTGGCTTCATAGTAAAAGAGTCCGGGTACTACACTGACCTGCCTGCAGTCCAGACCTGTCTCCCCCTGAAAATGTTGAAGTGTAAAATAAGACAACAGAGACCCCGGACTGTTGAAGGACTTAAGCTCTACATAAAACAAGAATGGGAAAGAATTCCACCTAAAAAGCTTCAAAAATGTGTCTCCTCAGTTCCCAAACGTTTGAGTGTTAAAAGAAAAGGTGATGTAACACAGTGGTGAACATGCCCTTTCCCAACTACTTTGGCACATGTTGCAGCCATGAAATTCTAAGTTAATTATTATTTGCAAAAAAATATAAACTTTGAGTTTGAACATCAAATATGTTGTCTTTGTAGCATGTTCAACTGAATATGGGTTGAAAAGAATTTGCAAATCATTGTATTCTGTTTATATTTACATCTAACACAAGTTCCCAACTCATATGGAAACGGGGTTTGTACATTGACACGAAAAACATAAAAACGTGTAATAAAATATCAATACTACAGTAGTAAGTGTTGCAACAACACCTTGAAGACAATAAGATTCATGAATCAGATCAAGTTCACAGCAGAAAAGTTTGGGAGTTTCCACAAAACTGAAACATGACAGCAACGTCCAATAATTCAATCCATCAAATAAAATGAATTTGATGAAAATAAAAATTGCTGGGGAAGACTGAACGTCCGAGTCCTCAGATATTATTTACTTTACGACTGCAATAGAAATCGTGCAACGTACAGTATTGGTCTGGTAACCATGGAAACAATATTTTGTGTGCTATAGTTGTCAGAGGTGTGTTCGGCCACATGGGAAGAGATGCAATACGACATTAAAACGCTAGAGGGGAGCAAAGCCCACACAGTTACAACATAATGACAACAATGAAAAGATGCAATACAATATTGGGACGCCAGAGGGCAGTAAAGACGACACAGTTACAACATAGTGAGAATGCATGGAGATCGCAAACAACTTATTTTAAAAGCCGCTAGAGGGCAGCAAAGACAACACTAACATAACTTGTTTAATTTATTTTATTATAACAAACATATATCCTCAATGTACATACAAGTCAAGGCACCTTCAACATATTCAACTATTTCACACATCAGGTTGAGCAAAGTATGATTTTAACAAAACATGCCAAGGAAATAAAATACAAGCAAATACGAATATAGTACAAACCCCGTTTCCATATGAGTTGGGAAATTGTGTTAGATGTAAATATAAACAGAATACAATGATTTGCAAATCCTTTTCAAGCCATATTCAGTTGAATATGCTACAAAGACAACATATTTGATGCTCCAACTGACACATTTTTTTCCCCCAAAATAATCATTAACTTTAGAATTTGATGCCAGCAACACATGACAAAGAAGTTGGGAAAGGTTGCAATAAATACTGATAAAGTTGAGGAATGCTCATCAAACACTTATTTGGAACATCCCACAGGTGTGCAGGTTAATTGGGAACAGGTAGGTGTCATGATTGGCTATAAATAAATAAATATAAATGATATATATAAATGAGGTAGATCCCCTCGAGTTGGTCAATTGAAAAGTAGCTCGCCTGCAGAAAAAGTGTGGGCACCCCTGCTCTAATGCATGGTGAATGTAATGCAGTTGTTGTATTGAAGTGGGAATAGCAAACTTCCTGTTGATTGTAGTTGGGGGCGGTCAGTGGATGAAATATAGGTCTCAGTGAGAGCTATATTGAGGTTTTTGTTTCATGTGTGTATGATAGTCCTACAGTTTTGTCCGAGCAGAAAGCCACCATTTTGTGACAACAGCAGCAGCGCAATGGTTCTTTGCGGGCGCATAAAATCCAAATTGGGGTAGAAATTAAAACTCTAACTTTTAATCAGAAGGGTTCAATCTCTCTTCTGTGCTTATTTGAAGCCGAAACGACAAACGGCCTCAGAGGAGATAATGTGTGAAAAAAAGCGAATTTTTTTTAGCCAACTTTTGTATTGAAGTGGGGATAGCAAACTTCCTGTTGATTTTAGCCGGGGGGGGTGTTAGTGGATGAAATATAGGTCTAACTGTGACCTACGTTGTGGTATTTGTTACATGTTTCTACGACATTCCTACTGGAAGTTACAGACAGTTTTGTCTGTGTTCTCTTCCTAGGAGGCACTGGAGTGTAATTTAGAGTTTTGGGGTTTAGTTTTTTTGATTAGATCGCAATTTTCACCAGTCCTGATGTGTGTGTGTTGGAGTTTTGAAACATGTTAAGGGGGTCAAATTATCAATCAATCAATCAATCAATCGTTTATTTATATAGCCCCAAATCACAAATGTCTCAAAGGACTGTACAAATCATTACGACTACAACATCCTCGGAAGAACCCACAAAAGGGCAAGGAAAACTCACACCCAGTGGGCAGAGAGAATTCACATCCAGTGGGACGCCAGTGACAATGCTGACTATGAGAAACCTTGGAGAGGACCTCCGATGTGGGCAACCCCCCCTCCCTCTAGGGGACCGAAAGAAATGGATGTCGAGCGGGTCTAACATTACAGCTCAAAGAGGCGGCGGTACAATAATAAAGAATAATAATAATAATAACAACAAAACCTTAGAAACTCAATAAGGTCCTCTGTCCCAAAAGGACATCGGTCCCTAATAATAAAGTCATTGTTGTGTGTTGTATTTACTTCTTGTTGTGTTGTGGTAAATAGTAATATTTCATACAGTTGAAATACAACATTCTGAAAAGGGACATCTTTTTTAAAAAACTGACTAGAACACCACCTGCTAGTTCATGTTGCCATTGTTGTTTCAACGGAACACATATAGTTTTTAAATGTCCATCTTTTTCCACACGTAACAATCGTGCTGAACAAAAACTGCTGTCTGGGACCGAGGCTTGATGCTGGTCACTCTGCTGAATATCACAACTTCTGTACGCTGAGAGCGAAGAGCAGCAATGTCATGTGATGACATCACGCCTGGGTGATAATAACTCATATTTTCATTACTACACCTGGATAATAACTTATATTTTCATTTCTACACCTGGATAATAATAACTCATATTTTCATTTCTACACCTGGATAATAATAACTCATATTTTCATTTCTACACCTGGATAATAATAACTCATATTTTCATTACTACACCTGGATAATAATAACTCATATTTTCATTACTACACCTGGATAATAATAACTCATATTTTCATTACTACACCTGGATAATAATAACTCATATTTTCATTACTACACCTGGATAATAATAACTCATATTTTCATTTCTACACCTGGATAATAATAACTCATATTTTCATTATTACACCTGGATAATAACTCATATTTTCATTACTACACCTGGATAATAATAACTCATATTTTCATTACTACACCTGGATAATAACTCATATTTTCATTTCTACACCTGGATAATAATAACTCATATTTTCATTTCTACACCTGGATAATAATAACTCATATTTTCATTTCTACACCTGGATAATAATAACTCATATTTTCATTTCTACACCTGGATAATAATAACTCATATTTTCATTTCTACACCTGGATAATAATAACTC
>NC_084635.1:39545766-39588266 GCF_033978795.1 Nerophis ophidion | reverse complement strand
TATTACGGACTTTTAAACCCTCAGGCGGTACTGCATCAAAAACTGACATCAGTGTGTAAAGGATATCACCACATGGGCTCAGGAACACTTCATAAAACCACTGTCAGTAACTACAGTTGGTCGCTACATCTGTAAATGCAAGTTAAAACTCTACTATTCAAAGCCAAACCCATTTATCAACAATATCCGGAAACGGATATTTTACCATCTACGGTCCGTAAAATCATCAAAAAGTTCAGAGAATCTGGAGAAATCACTGCACGTAAGCGATGATAATACAGACCTTCGATCGCTCAGGCGGTACTGCATCATGAACCGACATCAGTGTGTAAAGGATATCACCACATGGGCTCAGGAACACTTCATAAAACCACTGTCAGTAACTACAGTTGGTGGCTACATCTGTAAGTGCAAGTTAAAGTCCTACTGAAAGCCACTACTACCCACCACACAGTCTGATAGTTTATACATCAATGATGAAATATCAACATTGCAACACATGCCAATACGGCCGCTTTAGTTTACTGAATTGCAATTTTAAATTTTCCGGGAGTTTCTTGTTGAAAACGTCGCGGAATTATGACGTATTCGCGTGACGTCACGGACTGTGAGGAAATATTAGCACAGCGCACACACACAGCTAAAAGTCGTCTGCTTTAACCGCATAATTACACAGTATTTTGGACATCTGTGTTGCTGAATCTTTTGCAATTTGTTCATTTAATAATGGAGACTATAAAGAGTGCTGTTGGTGGAAAGCGGTGGACTGCAGCTGTCTTTAGCACCGAGACCTAGCCGGCGTTTCTTTGTTTGTTGTGAAAGCAGAGCAGTCAAGCGAACATGTTTTCTCTACGTCAACCAGCATGTTTTTGGATGGGGGAAATTATGATATATATATCTTACTGAAGACATTTGTGGATTATTTGTCGTTCTGCAGCAGCTGTGAGCTTGGCTCCTCGGCTTCTCTCTGAGACACAGAGTGTTCAACGCAGCCATCTGACCTCGAGGTATGTCTTTACAATCTTTAAACTCTCACTAAAACACTATTAAAACAATTAGCAGATAAGGGATCTTCCAGAATTATCCTAGTACATGTGTCTAGTTACATCTAAAACGCTCACACTCCCGTCGCCCGGAGCTGTCGCTTTTTAATTTTTCTAGTCCGTCGCTATCAATATCCTCAAAGACGAAGCTTTCATCCTCGCTCCAATTAATGGGGAAATTGTCGCTTTCTCGGTCAGAATCGCTCGATTGTAATCAATGGGTGGATGTGAGGAGTCCGACAATCTGTGACGTCACGCGCACTACTTCCGGTACAGGCAGGGCTTTTTTAAGAGCGACCAAAATTTGCGAACTTTATCGTCGATTTTCTCGACTAAATCAATTCAGCAAAAATATGGCAATATCGCGAAATTATCCAGTATGACACACAGAATGGACCTGCTATACCCGTTTAAATAAGAACATCTCATTTCAGTAGGCCTTTAAAACTCTACTATGCAAAGCCGAACCCATTTATCAACACCCTGAAACGCCGCCGGCTTGGCTGGGCCCGAGTTCACCTAAAATGGACTGATGCAAAGTTGAAAGGTGTTCTGTGGTCTGACGAGTCCACATTTCAAATTACATTTGGAAACAAAGGATGTGGTGTCCTCCAGAACAAAGAGGAAAATAACCATCCGGATTGTTATAGGTGCAAAGTTGAAAAGCCGGCATGTGTGATGGTATGGGGGTGTATTAGTGCCCAAGGCATGGGTAACTTACACATCTGTGAAGGCACCATTAATGCTGAAAGGTACATACAGGTTTTGGAGCAACATATGTTGTCATCCAAGCAACGTTATCATGGACGCCCCTGCTTATTTCAGCAAGACATTGCCAAGCCACGTGTTACAACAGCATGGCTCCGTAGTAAAAGAGTGCGGGTACTTTCCTGGCCCGCCTGCAGTCCAGACCTGTCTCCCATGGAAAATGTGTGGCGCATTATGAAGCGTAAAATATGACAGCGGAGACCCCGGACTGTTGAATGACTGAAGCTCTACATAAAACAAGAATGGGAAAGAATTCCACTTTCAAAGCTTCAACAATTAGTTTCCTCAGTTCCCAAAGGTTTATTGAGTGTTGTTAAAAGAAAAGGTGATGTAACACAGTGGTGAACATGCCCTTTCCCAACTACTTTGGCACGTGTTGCAGCCATGAAATTCTAAGTTAATTATTTGCAAAAAAAAAAAAAAAAGTTTATGAGTTTGAACATCAAATATCTTGTCTTTGTAGCATATTCAACCGAATATGGGTTGAAAATTATTTGCAAATCATTGTATTCCATTTATATTTACATCTAACACAATTTCCCAACTCCTATGGAAACAGGGTTTGTATATTTATACATACACACACATATATATATATATATATATATATATATATACATACATCATGTTCTTTACAAGTGTACCTACACTTTTTACCACCACTGTATGTATGTATATGTACAAATATATGCTTGTATGTGTGTATATATATACACACACACACACACACATATACATATATATATATATATATACATATACATATACATATATATATATATATATATATATATATATATACATACATATATATATACATATACATATATATATATATATATATATATATATACATACATATATATATATATATATATATATATATATATATATATATATATATCCATCCATCCATCCATCATCTTCCGCTTATCCGAGGTCGGGTCGCGGGGGCAACAGCCTAAGCAGGGAAACCCAGACTTCCCTCTCCCCAGCCACTTCGTCTAGCTCTTCCCGGGGGATCCCGAGGCGTTCCCAGGCCAGCCGGGAGACATAGTCTTCCCAACGTGTCCTGGGTCTTCCCCGTGGCCTCCTACCGGTTGGACGTGCCCTAAACACCTCCCTAGGGAGGCGTTCGGGTGGCATCCTGACCAGATGCCCGAACCACCTCATCTGGCTCCTCTCGATGTGAAGGAGCAGCGGCTTTACTTTGAGCTCCTCCCGGATGGCAGAGCTTCTCACCCTATCTCTAAGGGAGAGCCCCGCCACACGGCGGAGGAAACTAATTTCGGCCGCTTGTACCCGTGATCTTATCCTTTCGGTCATGACCCAAAACTCATGACCATAGGTGAGGATGGGAACGTAGATCGACCGGTAAATTGAGAGCTTTGCCTTCCGGCTCAGCTCCTTCTTCACCACAACGGATCGGTACAACGTCCGCATTACTGAAGACGCCGCACCGATCCGCCTGTCGATCTCACGATCCACTCTTCCCTCACTCGTGAACAAGACTCCTAGGTACTTGAACTCCTCCACTTGGGGCAGGGCCTCCTCCCCAACCCGGAGACGGCACTCCACCCTTTTCCGGGCGAGAACCATGGACTCGGACTTGGAGGTGCTGATTCTCATTCCGGTCGCTTCACACTCGGCTGCGAAACGATCCAGCGAGAGCTGAAGATCCCGGTCAGATGAAGCCATCAGGACCACATCATCTGCAAAAAGCAGAGACCTGATCCTGCGGTTACCAAACCGGAACCCCTCAACGCCTTGACTGCGCCTAGAAATTCTGTCCATAAAAGTTATGAACAGAATCGGTGACAAAGGACAGCCTTGGCGGAGTCCAACCCTCACTGGAAATGTGTTCGACTTACTGCCGGCAATGCGGACCAAGCTCTGGCACTGATCGTACAGGGAGCGGACCGCCACAATAAGACAGTCCGATACCCCATACTCTCTGAGCACTCCCCACAGGACTTCCAAGGCTATACGGTGGAATGCCTTCTCCAAGTCCACAAAGCACATGTAGACTGGTTTGACAAACTCCCATGCACCCTCAAGAACCCTGCCCAGAGTATAGAGCTGGTCCACAGTTCCACGACCAGGACCAAAAGCACACTGTTCCTCCTGAATCCGAGGTTCGACTATCCGACGTAGCCTCCTCTCCAGTACACCTGAATAAACCTTACCGGGAAGGCTGAGGAGTGTGATCCCACGATAGTTGGAACACACCCTCCGGTCCCCCTTCTTAAAGAGAGGAACCACCACCCCGGTCTGCCAATCCAGAGGTACCGCCCCCGATGTCCACGCGATGCTGCAAAGTCTTGTCAACCAAGACAGCCCCACAGCATCCAGAGCCTTAAGGAACTCCGGGCGGATCTCGTCCACCCCTGGGGCCTTGCCACCGAGGAGCTTTTTAACTACCTCAGCGACCTCAGCCCCAGAAATAGGAGAGACCACCACAGATTCCCCAGGCATTGCTTCCTCATAGGAAGACGTGTTGGTGGGATTGAGGAGGTCTTCGAAGTATTCCTTCCACCTATCCACAACATCCGCAGTCGAGGTCAGCAGAACACCATATATATATATACACACACACAAGCATATATTTGCACATATACATACATACAGTGGTGGTCAAAAGTGTAGGTACACTTGTAAAGAACATGATGTCATGGCTGTCTTGAGTTTCCAATAATTTCTTATTTTTTTGTGATGTAGTGATTGGAGCCCATACTTGTTGCTCACTAAAAACATTCATGAAGTTTGCTTCTCTTATGAATTTATTATGGCTCTACTGAAAATGTGAGCAATCAAAAGTATACATACAGCAATGTTCATATTTGCTTACATGTCCCTTGGCAAGTTTCACTGCAATAAGGCGCTTTTGGTAGCCATCCACAAGCTTCTGCTTACATTTTTCACCACAAAATTGCTGCAGTTCAGCTAAAATGTGTTGATTTTCTCACATGGACTTGTTTCTTCAGCATTGTCCACACCTTTAAGTCAGGCCATTCTAAAACCTTCATTCTAGCCTGATTTAGCCATTCCTTTAGCACTTTTGAGGTGTGTTTGGGGTCATTGTCCTGTTGGAACACCCAACTGCACCCAAGACCCAACCTCCGGGCTGATGACTTTAGCTTGTCCTGAACAATTTGGAGCTAATCCTCCTTTTTCATTGTCCCATTTAAAGCAGCAGTTCCATTGGCAGCAAAACAGGCCCAGAGCATAATACTACCACCACCATGCTTGACGGTAGGTGTGGTGTTCCTGGGATTAAAGGCCTCATCTTTTCTCTTCCAAACATATTGCTGGGTATTGTGGCCAAACAGCTCCATTTTTGTTTCATCTGACATCACATGGACAAAGATAAGAGCTTCTGGAGGAAAGTTCTGTGGTCAGGTCAAACATATATGTATGTATATGTATGTGTGTATGTATGTATGTATGTATACCTGTACACGCAGAACAGAGTTATTTTTATCTTTTATAAAAAAAAAGTTGTTTTTGTCAGTTTAGGATCTCTGAGGCAGAAAAGCTGTGATGAAAAGTGTCAAACACGCAAGAATGAAGTCCAGAACCAGCACCACACCTTCTCCCTCGGCCCAGGAGGCCTCAACACTAGCAAACACATGTGTTTGTGTGTGTGTGTGTGTGACATGTATAAAAGTACACACACACATCCAGAAAAGTACCTCATGTCACAAACACTTTCCAAACTAATCTTTTTCTACAGCACTCCACCTATCCTGTTCCACTTCCTATTCCTAACGTTCCCACATGTACTGTTTTAATCCTCATGTGCTGTTTTAATCCACATGTACTGTTCTAATCCACATGTACTGTCTTAATCCTCATCTGCTGTTTTAATCCACATGTGCTGTCTTAATCCTCATGTACTGTTTTAATCCTCATGTGGTGTCTTTATCCTCATGTACTGTCTTAATCCACATTTTTGTCTTAATCCTCATGTACTGTCTTAATCCACATGTGCTGTCTTAATCCACATGTGCTGTCTTAATCCACACGTACTGTCTTAATCCACACGTGCTGTCTTAATCCACATGTGCTGTCTAAATCCACATGTACTGTCTTAATCTTCATGTACTGTCTTAATCCACATGTATTGTCTTAATCCTCATGTACTGTCTTAATCCACATGTACTGTCTTTATCCTCATGTACTGTCTTAATCCTCATGTACTGTCTTAATCCTCATGTACTGTCTTAATCCTCATGTACTGTCTTAATCCTCATGTACTGTCTTAATCCTCATGTACTGTCTTAATACACATGTACTGTCTTTATCCTCATGTACTGTCTTAATCCACATGTGGTGTCTTAATCCTCATGTACTGTCTTAATCCTCATGTACTGTCTTAATCCACACGTACTGTCTTAATCCTCATGTGGTGTCTTAATCCTCATGTGGTGTCTTTATCCTCATGTACTGTCTTAATCCACATGTATTGTCTTAATCCTCATGTACTGTCTTAATCCACATGTGCTGTCTTAATCCACGTGTACTGTCTTAATCCACATGTGCTGTCTAAATCCACATGTACTGTCTTAATCCTCATGTACTGTCTTAATCCACATGTATTGTCTTAATCCTCATGTACTGTCTTAATCCACATGTGGTGTCTTCATCCTCATGTACTGTCTTAATCCTCATGTACTGTCTTAATACACGTGTACTGTCTTTATCCTCATGTACTGTCTTAATCCACATGTACTGTCTTAATCCACATGTATTGTCTTAATCCTCATGCACTGTCTTAATCCACATGTACTGTCTTAATCCTCATGTGGTGTCCTAATCCACATGTACTGTCTTAATCCACATGTACGGTCTTAATCCTCATGTGGTGTCCTAATCCTCATGTGGTGTCCTAATCCTCATGTGGTGTCCTAATCCTCATGTGGTGTCTTTATCCACATGTACTGTCTTAATCCTCATGTACTGTCTTAATCCTCATGTACTGTCTTAATCCTCATGTACTGTCTTAATCCTCATGTGGTGTCTTAATCCTCATGTACCGTTTCAAACCACATGAACGGTCGTAATCCACATGTACTGTCTTAATCCACATGTAATGTCGTAATCCTCATGTACTGTTTTAACCCTCATGTGTTTTCTTAATGCCCATGTACTGTCTTAATCCTCATGTTCTGTTTTAATTCACATGTATGGTTTTAATCCTCATGTACAGTCTTAATCCACATGTGCTGTCTTAATCCACATGTAATGTCGTAATCTTCATGTGCTGTTTTAATCCTCATGTACTGTCTTAATCCACATGCACCGTCTTAATCCTCATGTACTGTCTTAATCCACATGCTATGACTCGTCAGTCTTAGCTTTCTCTTCCTGCCGGACTGCCTCTTCGATCCTCGACCCCGCCTGGACACAGACCTCCTACGCCTCGCCATTCGCCCTGACCATCTTCCTGCCCCACGGACTGCTTTAATGCCTCGTTCCTCCTCTCGAGTCAACACTTCTGGTAAACACTCAGCAATTAATTCCTACACATAGTCTTACACCATATACTCTCTTGGATTTTTCACACTCCGTTCTCGAACCCAGTTTATTCATAGTATAATTGTTGATTTTAATTTTCCTGAAGGAACTCTCCTGAAGTAATCAATAAAGTACTATCTATCCATCTATCTAGCTTGATTATTATATATATTGTAATATATGTAATTAAATACCGCCCCTTTGTGGTTCTGTGCCGTCACAACTCCCTCCTTCTCACCATAACACCAACAACGATTACGTTGGAACAAATAACGATACAGAACCTTATATTTTTGAGCCCGAACACAAAGAGGATAAGTAATAAGTTTAAGAAACAGAGTACTAAATTGGTGTAGCTTTATTGTGACACAATAGCATTAGCTTCACTGCTAAACATTCAAACTAACTATAATAAAACAAACACAGTAATATTTCCACTCTTGCTCACATAATTCTGTTTAGATGAAGATTCAATCACAATCCTCAGGAAGGGTTAAAAAAAAAAAAAAGTTGCAACTACCGTTTTTTGGGCCATCTCGGGAGATGTGAATGTGGAGCAGCATGTGGGTCCATGTCCAGATACATCTACTGATGCATGAATTATAATTTAGAATTTACCCTCAGCAAGTTAGAGACTGAGCAGAAGCAGCCGCCACCTTATAGTGTGTCAACAATAGCAGCGTAAACTAGCATTAGCTCACTGCTATCAATGCGCCGCTAAAATAGTATATATTTCAGGTCACGACATATAAGTGGAGGAATGTTGGAACTTTCTGGATGTTTGTCGAGAGTATAATGAGAGGACCCTCCATCTGTTGACTTAATTGTTATACATTATATTTATTTACCAATTACAATGCATAAACACAAACAAACATATGTGTTCTTGTCTTACATAACAATTGTGAATGATAAACAGCACATTTCTTTACAATGTTTGTGTATTTCCAGTATGACTGACTTAATAATATGTTCAGAGTGCAGAAGTGTTACTACAGTGATGTAGAATCTATGGAAATTACCGAAGGTGTCTGGATCGGAATATTCAAAATGGCCGACTGAATTTGTGGCGTTTTGTGATGATTAGACGCTATTTTCACATACTTTGCAGATTGTAACTACAACTGGATATGTTTAATGCAGGGAAGTCAAACGTACAACCTGTGGTCCGGATCAGGCCCGCGAACAGGTTTTATCCAACCCGCAAGATGAGCTCTCCAAGTATAAAAATGAGCTAAAAGTTTTGGATGAAAAACTGCAGTTCTAAATGTGTCCACCGGATGTCGCAATAGCAATTCTTTGTATCTCTTGCCCCAAGAGGTGCATGACTTCAGAGGAGGCGGAGCTATGGGTCGTGTTACGACTTCCATGTTTGGACACTACGTACTTACGCTGCTTATTAAGGATAGTAATGATACAAAATGTGGATCCTTATGTTCATGCGTTGACTGTCAAAGATGTTAGCAATGTCACCTGTGACATTTCCACCAAAATACATGATTTTTTATAATCAGTGTTGTACTTATAACTGGGGACACGTTTTCTCGACGCACATTAATAGGCTGAAATAAAAAGTATCCCCTTTTAACTTCATGTTCGATTATTAAAAAGTCCAAAAATCACAAGTTTTGTTGTAAATGATGCTACATATGAACAGATCCCAGAAGAAACCACATGATGTTAGTACATCAGTTGAGGAAAATTAATAGATGACATTAATAACATCCTATAATTTGATTTTGGTGTTATTGATTTTATCTTGTCATAGATTCCAAATGTTCACCAATGACTCAAATCCACTTATTTGAATGATGATCGTTATCCCACCATTTGTTTAGAAAGTATAAATAATGACAAATGAAGATAGAAAACTATCAACTGCAGCATGTAAGTGTAAAAAAACCACACATTATGAGTTGTACATTTTCCTAATATAATTGGTCTATATTTACATACAGAAAACAATCAAGTTATCTTTATTTTGATGTAATCGTGCCATGATTTTACCAGTCCAGCCCACTTGGGAACTAAAATGAGTTTGATTCCTCGGGTTTAATGGATACAATGAAAATAGAATGAAGCAAATAACTTGTTTTTCCACGCTACTACTACTTCAATAGTGTGTGTTTCAGTTTGTTGAATGAAAGAGAAAAACCTGCAATCACATCCATTCCTCAAGTGTCCCACTCCCTGACACGTGTTTCTTTAGGGCGCTTCCATCCACTGCTGATGGGAGTCACCCCAGCGACACAATAACAGTGGAACAATAATCCCACTGTGATAAAAACATGGAAAAGCCCTCAGTCAGCGGGCTGACACACACACACGGAAGCTCTAATTACCAAAGAAGCTGCACAGTTCCTGCTGCTGCAGGGTTACTGCTCTTCATGCACGCCATGCAGGGTTACTGTTCATCATGCACGCCATGCAGGGTTACTGTTCTTCATGCACTCCATGCAGGGTTACTGTTCATCATGCACGCCATGCAGGGTTACTGTTCTTCATGCACGCCATGCAGGGTTACTGCTCTTCATGCACGCCATGCAGGGTTACTGCTCTTCATGCACACCATGCAGGGTTACTGCTCTTCATGCACGCCATGCAGGGTTACTGTTCTTCATGCACGCCATGCAGGGTTACTGCTCTTCATGCACGCCATGCGGGGTTATGGCTCTTCATGCACGCCATGCAGGGTTACTGCTCTTCATGCACGCCATGCAGGGTTACTGCTCTTCATGCACGCCATGCAGGGTTACTGTTCTTCATGCACGCCATGCAGGGTTACTGCTCTTCATGCACGCCATGCAGGGTTACTGCTCTTCATGCACGCCATGCAGGGTTACTGCTCTTCATGCACGCCATGCAGGGTTACTGTTCATCATGCACGCCATGCAGGGTTACTGTTCATCATGCACGCCATGCAGGGTTACTGTTCATCATGCACACCATGCAGGGTTACTGCTCTTCATGCACGCCATGCAGGGTTACTGTTCATCATGCACGCCATGCAGGGTTACTGTTCATCATGCACACCATGCAGGGTTACTGTTCATCATGCACGCCATGCAGGGTTACTGTTCATCATGCACGCCATGCAGGGTTACTGTTCATCATGCACACCATGCAGGGTTACTGTTCTTCATGCACACCATGCAGGGTTACTGTTCTTCATGCACACCATGCAGGGTTACTGTTCTTCATGCACACCATGCAGGGTTACTGTTCTTCATGCACACCATGCAGGGTTACTGTTCTTCATGCACACCATGCAGGGTTACTGTTCTTCATGCACACCATGCAGGGTTACTGTTCTTCATGCACACCATGCAGGGTTACTGTTCATCATGCACACCATGCAGGGTTACTGTTCATCATGCACACCATGCAGGGTTACTGTTCTTCATGCATGCCGTGCAGGGTTACTGTTCTTCATGCACACCATGCAGGGTTACTGTTCTTCATGCACGCCATGCAGGGTTACTGTTCATCATGCACGCCATGCAGGGTTACTGTTCATCATGCACACCATGCAGAGTTACTGTTCATCATGCACCCCATGCAGGGTTACTGTTCATCATGCACACCATGCAGAGTTACTGTTCATCATGCACGCCATGCAGGGTTACTGTTCATCATGCACGCCATGCAGAGTTACTGTTTTTCATCTGCCATCAGATGTTCGAGGTGAGAGATGGAATTATAGGCAGGAAATGTTTCATTAACCTCCATCCATGAGCTCATAAGACGTGTCAAAGAGTTTAGAAAAATAAAGTGATTTTCTCGAGCAGCTCCTTGAAATACATCCTTCTGATTCTTTGCAAAGATAACAGCATTAGCGGAAGGAAAATATTTATCTTATATTGTTCCATGGGTGGTGGCTGTTAAACAGATTTATATCCAATCTTCCTTTTACAGAAGAGAGACACAAGAATCATTACTGGAAATGCAAACAGGGAACTCATCCATCCATTTATCCATCCATCTTCTTGCACTTATCCAAGGTCAGGTCACGGGGCCGCAGCCTAAGTAGAGAAGTCCAGACTTCCCTCTCCCAGCTACTTGGTCTTACTCTTCCTGGGGATCCCAAAACATTCCCAGGCCAGCTGGGAGACATAGGCTACTGGGTCTCCCCCGTGGTCTTGGCCCCTGGGGGACAGGGAAAGCTCAAACCCAAGGGTCTCAAACACGCGGCCCGCAGGCCAATTGCGGCCCGCAGGCCAATTGCGGCCCGCATCTTGATGTGAAAATGTAATGTTGGTGCGGCCCGCAAGTTTTATGTGAATGGAGCTTTACAGTTTCATACTTGCATACCCTCGATTATTCCGGGAGTCTCCCAATTCTAAGTGTCCCTTCAGGAGTAATCACTCTCCCTTAGTTCACCTTAAAAACAGTATTAAGGGGGCACCATGGAGGCACTGCCTTAAGCGTCCTCTGAAACCTATACCAACTATGTGCCAACCGAGCCACATGTTGTAAAAAACTTACATAGACGCCAAAAGCGATCAACAGCCACACAGGTCACAATGAGAGTGGCCGTATAAACAACTTGAACACTGTTGCAAATATGCGTCACTGTGAACCCACACCAAACAAGAATGACAAACACATTTTGGGAGAACATCCGCAACGTAACACAACATAAACACAACAGAAAGAATACCCAGATTCCAATGCAGCCCCAACTCTTCCGGGACGCTACAATATACACCCCCGAACAATTGGTTTGAGAAGGTGTCTTGACGTGTTTTGATGTCGGATCGACTGTCCTGCCTACCGTCTTTCATTTCTGTTTTATGTCATCTTACTAAAGCAGTCACAGAAACCGAACTGAACTGAACAGTAACAATCAAAAGTTATCAATGCTTCTTAACTGTAATCTAAACATGGAAGTAAAGCTCCACCCACCTCTGAATGATACTGGCAGCAGGTGTTTACTGCAGCGAGGTCGTCTCAAGGTGAAAATGAGTCCTCCCTTGGCGGGAGAACAACTTGCCATGGCTTTGAACCAGATATTTCCATAATCTACCCTTTTCTTTGTCCATTTCTGCTCGTTTTTTATCCCGTTTAGGGCTCACCAGTAACAAGTGAACTAAGCCAAGCTCCCCCCTGCTACGGAACGGCCAGAGGATCTTTGATCAGACCACAGAACTTTCCTCCAGAAGGTCTTATCTTTGTCCATGTGATGTCAGATGAAACAAATGGAGCTGTTTGGTCGCAATACCCAGCAATGTTTGGAGGAGAAAAGGTGAGGCCTTTAATCCAAGGAACACAAGCCTACCGTCAAGCATGGTGGTGGTAGTATTATGCTCTGTGCCTGTTTTGCTGCCAATTGAACTGCTGCTTTACAGAGAGTAAATGGGATAATGAATAAGGAGGATTAGCTCCAAATTCTTCAGGACAAGTTAAAATCATCAGGCCAGCGGTTGGGTCTTGTTCCAACAGGACGGTGACCCCAAACACACGTCAAAAGTGGTAAAGGAATGGCCAGGCTAGATAGAATTAAGGTTTTAGAATGGCCTTGGACAATGCTGAAGAAACAAGTCCATGTCAGAAAAGCAACACATTTAGCTGAACTGCAGCAATTTTGTGGTGAAAAATGTAAGCAGAAGCTTGTGGATGGCTACCAAAAGCTCCTTATTGCAGGTAAACTTGCCAAGGGACATGTAAGCAAATATTAACATTGCTGTATGTATACTTTTGAGTGCTCACATTTTCAATAGAGCCATAATAAATTCATAAAAGAAGAACTTCATGAATGTTTTGGTGAGCAACAAGTATGTGCTCCAAAAATCCCAGAATAAGCTAATCCGGTTACTTTTAGACCTCCACCCCAGATCACACCTCAATCCAACCCACTTCTCCAAAGTGGGCTGGCTCAGGGTGGAGGACAGAGTAAAACAACTTGCACTGAGCCTAGTCTATAAAATCCGCTACACCTCCTTGATACCGAAGTACATGTCAAACTACTTCCTTAACGTAAATGACCGCCATAACCAGAACACCAGGGGGAGCTCCACAAACCACGTTAAGCCCAGATTTCGATCTAACAAAGGTCTTAACTCATTCTCTTTCTATGCCACATCAATGTGGAATGCACTCCCAACAGGTATAAAAGTAAGTGCATCTCCATATTCCTTCAAAACCGCTCTAAAACAACACCTCCAGGCAACTTCAACACTTTACAAATACCCTCCTCCATTCACATCCCATCTCCCCGGATTATAAACAACTCAAATGTACTTCTAATGTATATACTTGTTCTTATGCTATGTGAACTCACTATGTTCTCTGCTGGCTGTACATATCCTACTAAATAAGACCTACACTGTTTCAATGTCCACATTTCTCTGTTGATGCAATTGTTGATGACCGAAGTTCTGATATCAACCAAAGCTCCTCATCCCACCCCCCGGATTGTAAATAATGTAAATAATTCAATGTACATACTATGATGATTAACTTGTGTGATGACTGTATTATGTTGATAGTATATATTTGTACCATGAATTGATTAACGTGGACCCCGACTTAAACAAGTTGAAAAACTTATTGGGGTGTTACCATTTAGTGGTCAATTGTACGGAATATGTACTGAACTGTGCAATCTACTAATAAAAGTATCAATCAATCAATCAAAATCACTACATCACAAAAAAATAAGAAATGATTGGAAACTCAAGACAGCCATGACATCATGTTCTTTACTAGTGTATGTACACTTATATGTGTGTGTGTGTGTGTATATATATATATATATATATATATATATATATATATATATATATATATAAAAATATATATTAGGGATGTGGGGAAAAAATTGATTCAAATACGAATCGAATACGTTGTGCTATTCAGAATCGATTATCTCTTTTTTAAAATCAATCCAACAAACCACTACACAGCAATACCATAACAATGCAATCCAATTCCAAAAGCAAACCTGACCCAGCAACACTCAGAACTGCAATAAACAGAGCAATTGAGAGGAGACACAAACACCACACAGAACAAACCAAAAGTAGTGAAACAAAAATTAATATTATCAACAACAGTATCAATATTAGTTATAATTTCAGCATAGCAGTGATTAAAAATCCCTCATTGACATTATCATTAGACATTTATAAAAATAATCAAAAAGAACAATAGTGTCACAGTGGCTTACACTTGCATGGCATCTCATAAGCTGGACAACACACTGTGTCCAATGTTTTCACAAAGATAAAATAAGTCATTTTTGGTTCGTTTAATAGTTAAAACAAATTTACATTATTGCAATCAGTTGATAAAACATTGTCCTTTACAATTATAAAAGCTTTTTTTACAAAATCTACTACTCTGCTAGCATGTCAGCAGACTGGGGTAGATCCTGCTGAAATCTATGTATTGAATGAATACAGTATCCTTTTGAATCGGAAAAATATCGGTTTTGAATCGAGAATCGCGTTGAATCGAAAAAAATCGATATATTATCGAACCGTGACCCCAAGAATCGATATTGAATCGAATCGTGGGACACCCAAAGATTCGTAGCCCTAATATATATATATATATATATGTGTTTGCATGCACATTATATTTGTCCCCCAATATGTGCAGGAGCCAAAGTTAGGTCCCCTTTATTTCGAAAAGCATCGGAAAGTAGTGAAACAAAAATGAATATTATCAACAACAGTATCAATATTAGTCATAATTTCAGCATAGCAGTGATTAAAAATCCCTCATTGACATTATCATTAGACATTTATAAAAATAATAAAAAAGAACAATAGTGTCACAGTGGCTTACACTTGCATGGCATCTCATAAGCTTGACAACACACTGTGTCCAATGTTTTCACAAAGATAAAATTAGTCATTTTTGGGTTCGTTTAATAGTTAAAACAAATTTAGATTATTGCAATCAGTTGATAAAACATTGTCCTTTACAATTATAAAAGCTTTTTATACAAAATCTACTACTCTGCCAGCATGTCAGCAGACTGGGGTAGATCCTGCTGAAATCTATGTATTGAATGAATACAGAATCCTTTTGAATCGGAAAAATATCGTTTTTGAATCGAGAATCGCGTTGAATCGAAAAAAATCGATATATTATCGAATCGTGACCCCAAGAATCGATTTTGAATCGAATAGTGGGACACCCAAAGATTCGTAGCCCTAATATATATATATATATATATATATATGTAATGTTTGCATGCACATTATATTTGTCCCCCAATATGTGCAGGAGCCAAAGTTAGGTTCCCTTTATTTAGAAAAGCATCGAAAAGTATCTAAACACATTTTGGTACTGGTACCAAAATATTGGTATGGAGACAACCCTCGGCGGAACACCGTAGAATATACTGAAATGATGTGGTGGGCAAGATGTGGCCCCCAGGCCTTGAATTTGACACCTGGGCTGTAAATAATTGATTCACAGGGATTCTTATTCTGACTGTGAATTGATTCATTAAGATTTGAATGTGTGAATGTGAGTGTGAATGTTGCTTGTCTATCTGTGTTGGCCCTGCGATGAGGTGGCGACGTGTCCAGGGTGTACCCCGCCTTCCGCCCGATTGTAGCTGAGATAGGCGCCAGCGGCCCCCCGCGACCCCAAAAGGGATTAAGCGGTAGGAAATGGATGGATGGATGGAAGATTTGATTCCGAAAAAGACGACTGAAGACGTTTTGTAACCTGCAACTTTTTGTCTAGCAAACCTTACAAGAATCTGTATGAATGGAATGGTGAG
Organism: Nerophis ophidion; assembly: GCF_033978795.1. NCBI lineage: Eukaryota > Metazoa > Chordata > Actinopteri > Syngnathiformes > Syngnathidae > Nerophis > Nerophis ophidion. Next base: position 39,572,198 of record NC_084635.1, on the reverse strand, counting down.
CCCAAGAATGGCACTCAAATTGAATGTTGTAAGCGTCACATCCTGGCTGCTCCCTATTTCTGATTTTGTCCTGGACGGCCTTATACATCAAATACATGATGATTATTCTTACCACCGTGAGACCGTGTCGTCAAGGAAGTAGGAATGTAAAGAATCTGACCTCTGGGCTGGTGGAAGAACATGTTCCATAACAGGAAGTGTGCAGCAGTTTGGGTGGTGTGAGTGACAGGAAGCCTCCATGGCAGCTGGGATGGAACTCAGGTGACAAAAACACAATGACAATGAAAGTTAGCATTTCGACAGACTCTACTGTAGCAAACATGTCTGCCACAATCGTGTGTGTTCCACCTCTTCCACTTTTTATTGCTGCTTACATGGTAAACAAGTCAAATGGATGTTTTATCATATATTTGTCCAAATGTGGCCAACATTGTGGCTTTCCTGGACGTGGTCTACATCTCTAAAAGAAACATCTAAGGAAGAGAATCCCTCTGCCATCCCCCACTACTTTTTTTAATATACTTGAATATTCCCTCTTCCCTTCTATCACTTTCTCCTCGTCTGTTGTGATGTCACTTCCTGTTTCCATGACCTTGCCCTATCTTGGCTCTGATTGGCCTGTCCCTAATGTTTTGCCCTAATCTTAACCAATGGTGACTCATCATAGTAAACAACCAACCAATCATGGATGTTCTTAAACATAAACTAAGCAATCGTCATTGATGTATAGTTTGTCCCTTGCCTTTGGAGTTGCTTCGCTACATAGTTTCCGTTTGTACCTTCTTTTTTAATGAAAACCTTAGTTTTTACCACTGGAATATCAAAAACCGAAATAATTGTCAGGTATGGCAAAGAGACAAATCAAGATTTTACACGTAAAAATCCCATGTCTGACTTTAAAAACATTAAAAAACCTCCAAGGTTTTATAAACACGCTGTAAGTATATATGTAGTATCTAGTAACATTTATAATAACATGTAATATTTACATATTTTGATCATTTTACTTTACAAACGCATCACATCACTCCCTTTCTTTTCAATAACAACAAGACTACTAATCATGGCAGACCTGGGAGAGACAACAAAGACTACTTTGGGACAAATGATGATCCAGAAACTTCTATTTTTGAGCCTCAATATAAGGAGGGTGATCTACAAGTTTTAGAAGCTGTGTGCTAAACAGATGCAGCTTTAGTCAAACACTAAGCATCATGTAGCAGTATTGCTAAGTGCTAAACAAGATACACGAACATAACACAATCACTTACTGTACAATGTCTGCGCTCACTTGGATAAAGACTGATGGCATGTTTATATCTTCCCCTTTACATCGACAGTTCATCATCCTCCCAAAAGGGTAAAAAAAAAAAAAAGTTTTTCCGTGTCTTTCTAGCCATATCCGGGTCTAAGTTGGATGTGAAAGTTGACCAACTGGTGGGTTTATGTCCACAACCTTCTACTATCCTGGTGAGAGGGATCAGTTATCATCTACAATTAACTTTCACCAACTCAGAGGCCATTCAGCAGCTCAATATGTCAAAACAGCAGCACCGCTAAAAGTAGTTCCTCTGGGTTAGCCCTTATAAAAACAACATCGCTAATACTTGTTAATATTCAGGTCACAACATGTAAATGAAGTATTGTTGGCACTTTTTGGATTTTTTTAAAGGACTTTATGGGTGCGTTAGTGTACTCCTATTAGCTGCATTGTTAGCCACCTCCTACTTGCTGTATTTTACGATTTAGAATGTAAAATAAAATAAAACTGTGTTCTTGTCTTCCTTTAGGATTGTGAATGACGGACAACATTCCCAATAAAGTGCAGTTCCTCTTGAAGTGTTGTTGTGCATCCTTTATCGGCTGTGAGTCATTTTCCAAGGAGGCAGGAAGTTGACTCATGCTGTGCTCCTACACAAGTCCATAGTCCAAGTCCCCGTGGGGGGGACGGGACACACAATCACTTACGTATCTCACTAATCATTCATGTGTGGACGACACAGGAATATACTTCAGGGGAAATTAATTAGACTGATGTGTTTCCCTGTATTAAGGGGCACCTATGATGATTATGATTTAACAGCCCATAATATGTATTGATGTACATTGTGCACATCTTTTGCACCACAGTCACATTTTAACTTACTTTTTGAGAGGGTTGCAGTTCATGTGTGGAGGCGTGAACTCCAGATTGCAAATGAAACCCCCACCCTCTCCAAATATTGTTGTGACCATGTGACCACGGTCCAACTCAAAAGAACTCGGGGCCGATACTGATACCGATTATTAGTAGTCAAGGAAGGTGATACTCATTAGCGGTAAGAGTTATTTAAAGATGAATATTCAGTAAATATCAGTAGCCATATGGACAAAGCTTTAAGTTGTTTTTTAACATGTTTTTAGGAAAGGTGTGAGCAGTAGTGACATAATGTTTGATGTTGTGTTTAAATGATCATCAAACACCTATATTAGGTGCATCTCAGAGGAGCATCAACATCTTATTTCTAAATATAGAACATCTCCTGGGAAAATGGGTCAAAATATGACATTTCGCTACATCACAATGACTCATCTACTCCATTTTATACACTTAACACTTTATACACTAATATGTTTACTTATGACATTAATGGTTACTTAGGACACTAACATGTTTACTTATGACAATAACACGTTTACTTATGACATTGTTTTCTCAAGACACTAACATGTTCACTTATGACATTGTTTACTTATGACACTAACATGTTTACTTATGACAATAACGCGTTTACTTATGACACTAACATGTTTTCTCATGACACTAACATGTTCACTTATGACATTGTTAACTTATGACATTGTTTACTTATGACACTAACATGTTTACTTATGACAATAACACGTTTACTTATGACATTGTTTTCTCAAAACACTAACATGTTCACTTATGACATTGTTTACTTATGACACTAACATGTTTACTTATGACAATAACGCGTTTACTTATGACACTAACATGTTTTCTCATGACACTAACATGTTTACTTATGACATTGTTAACTTATGACAATGTTTACTTATGACACTAACATGTTTACTTATGACATTGTTTACTTATGACAATAATGTTTACTTATGACACTAACATGTTTACTTATGACACTGTTTACTTATGACAATAATGTTTACTTATGACACTAACATGTTTACTTATGACATTGTTTACTTATGACACTAATATGTTTACTCATGACAATAATGTTTACTTATGACACTAACATGTTTACTCATGAAACTAATGTTTACTTATGACATTTTTTACTTATGACAATAATGTTTACTTATGACACTAACATGTTTACTCATGAAACTAATGTTTACTTATGACAATAATGTTTACTTATGACACTAACATGTTTACTTATGACAATAACGCGTTTACTTATGACAATAATGTTTACTTATGACACTAACATGTTTACTCATGAAACTAATGTTTACTTATGACAATAATGTTTACTTATGACACTAACATGTTTACTTATGACAATAACGCGTTTACTTATGACAATAACGCGTTTACTTATGACATTGTTTACTTATGACAATGTTTACTTATGACACTAACATGTTTACTTATGACATTGTTTACTTATGACAATAATGTTTACTTATGACACTAACATGTTTACTTATGACACTGTTTACTTATGACAATAATGTTTACTTATGACACTAACATGTTTACTCATGACAATAATGTTTACTTATGACACTAACATGTTTACTCATGAAAGTAATGTTTACTCATGACATTGTTTACTTATGACAATAATGTTTACTTATGACACTAACATGTTTACTCATGAAACTAATGTTTACTTATGACATTGTTTACTTATGACAATAATGTTTACTTATGACACTAACATGTTTACTCATGAAACTAATGTTTACTTATGACACTAACATGTTTACTCATGAAAGTAATGTTTACTCATGACATTGTTTACTTATGACAATAATGTTTACTTATGACACTAACATGTTTACTCATGAAACTAATGTTTACTTATGACATTGTTTACTTATGACAATAATGTTTACTTATGACACTAACATGTTTACTCATGAAACTAATGTTTACTTATGACAATAATGTTTACTTATGACACTAACGTGTTTACTTATGACACTAACATGTTTACTCATGAAAGTAATGTTTACTCATGACATTGTTTACTTATGACAATAATGTTTACTTATGACACTAACATGTTTACTCATGAAACTAATGTTTACTTATGACATTGTTTACTTATGACAATAATGTTTACTTATGACACTAACATGTTTACTCATGAAACTAATGTTTACTTATGACACTAACATGTTTACTCATGACAATAATGTTTACTTATGACACTAACATGTTTACTCATGAAAGTAATGTTTACTCATGACATTGTTTACTTATGACAATAATGTTTACTTATGACACTAACATGTTTACTCATGAAACTAATGTTTACTTATGACATTGTTTACTTATGACAATAATGTTTACTTATGACACTAACATGTTTACTCATGAAACTAATGTTTACTTATGACAATAATGTTTACTTATGACACTAACGTGTTTACTTATGACAATAACGCGTTTACTTATGACAATAACGCGTTTACTTATGACATTGTTTTCTCAAGACACTAACATGTTCACTTATGACATTGTTTACTTATGACAATAATGTTTACTTATGACACTAACATGTTTACTCATGAAACTAATGTTTACTTATGAAATTGTTTACTTATGACAATAATGTTTACTTATGACACTAACATGTTTACTCATGAAATTAATATGTTTACTTATGACAATAATGTTTACTTATGACACTAACATGTTTACTTATGACACTAACATGTTTACTCATGACACTAACATGTTTACTCATGACACTAACATGTTTACTTATGACAATAATGTTTACTCATGACACTAACATGTTTACTTATGACACTAACATGTTTACTCATGACACTAACATGTTTACTCATGAAATTAATATGTTTACTTATGACAATAATGTTTACTTATGACACTAACATGTTTACTTATGACAATAATGTTTACTTATGACACTAACATGTTTACTCATGACACTAACATGTTTACTCATGACAGTAACATGTTTACTCATGTAATTAATATGTTTACTTATGACAATAATGTTTACTTATGACACTAACATGTTTACTCATGACACTAACATGTTTACTTATGACAATAATGTTTACTTATGACACTAACATGTTTACTCATGACACTAACATGTTTAGTCATGAAATTAATATGTTTACTTATGACAATAATGTTTACTCATGACACTAACATGTTTACTCATGAAATTAATATGTTTACTTATGACACTAACATGTTTACTTATGACAATAACGCGTTTACTTATGACATTGTTTTCTCAAGACACTAACATGTTCACTTATGACATTGTTTACTTATGACCATGTTTACTTATGACACTAACATGTTTACTCATGACACTAACATGTTTACTCATGAAACTAATGTTTACTTATGACAATAATGTTTACTTATGCCACTAACATGTTTACTCATGAAACTAATGTTTACTTATGACAATAATGTTTACTTATGCCACTAACATGTTTACTCATGAAACTAATATTTACTTATGACATTGTTTACTTATGACAATAATGTTTACTTATGACACTAACATGTTTACTTATGACACTAACATGTCTACTCATGAAACTAACATGTTTACTTATGACAATAATGTTTACTCATGACACTAACATGTTTACTCATGAAACTAATGTTTACTTATGACATTGTTTACTTATGACAATAATGTTTACTTATGACACTAATATGTTTACTTATGACACTAATATGTTTACTTATGACACTAATATGTTTACTTATGACACTAACATGTTTACTCATGACACTAACATGTTTACTTATGACATTGTTTACTTATGACAATAATGTGAAGTGAAGTGAATTATATTTATATAGCGCTTTTCTCTAGTGACTCAAAGCGCTTTACATAGTGAAACCCAATATCTAAGTTACATTTAAACCAGTGCGGGTGGCACTGGGAGCAAGTGGATAAAGTGTCTTGCCCAAGGACACAACGGCAGTGACTAGGATAGCGGAAGCAGGAATCGAACCTTCAACCCTCAAGTTGCTGGCACGGCCACTCTACCAACCGAGCTATGTTTACTTATGACATTGTTTACTTATGACACTAACATGTTTACTTATGACACTATGTTTACTTATGACATTAATGTTTACTAATGACACTTACGTGTTTACGCATGACACTAACATGTTTACTTATGACAATAATGTTTACTCATGACACTAACATTTTTACTCATGAAACTAATGTTTACTTATGACATTGTTTTCTCAAGACACTAACATGTTCACTTATGACATTGTTTACTTATGACAATAATGTTTACTTATGACACTAACATGTTTACACATGACACTAACATGTTTACTTGGGAGACATGAGTCATACTGACACTATTAATAAAGTCAAATACCAAAAAGGTATCCATCACTATCATCTACATCAGGGGTCACCAACGCGGTGTCCGCAGGCACCAGGTCACCCGTAAGGACCAGATGAGTCTCCCGCTGGCCTGTTCTAAAAATAGCTCAAATAGCAGCACTTACCAGTGAGCTTCCTCTATTTTTTAAATTGTATTTATTTACTCGCAAGCTGGTCTCACTTTGCTCGACATTTTTAATTCTAAGAGAGACAAAACTCAAATAGAACTTGAAAATCCAAGAAAATATTTTAAAGACTTGGTCTTCACTTGTTTAAATAAATTATTTTATTTTTTTACTTTGCTTCTTATAACTTTCAGAAGGACCATTTTAGAGAAAAAATAAAACCTTAAAAATGATTTTAGTATTTTTAAACACATACAGTATACCTTTTTACCTTTTCAATTCCTTCCTCTTCTTTCCTGACAATTTAAATCAATGTTCAAGTATTTTTTTTTAATTGTAAAGTATAATAAATACATTTTAATTTAATTCTTCATTTTAGCTTCTGTTTTTTTGACGAAGAGTATTTGTTAAATATTTCTTCAAACTTATTATGATTAAAATTCAAAAAAATTATTTTGGCAAATTAGAAAATCTGTAGAATCAATTTTAAATCTTATTTCAATGTCTTGTAATTTCTTTTAAAATTTTTGTTCTGGAAAATCTAGAAGAAATAATAATTTGTCTTTGTTAGAAATATAGCTTGGTCCAATTTGTTATATATTCTAACAAAGTGGAGATTGGATTTTAACCTATTTAAAACATGTCATCAAAAATATATATTTATTGGGAGAAATCATTAAGATGTTTAGTGTTTCCACAAAGATAAATATCATTAATTATTAACAATAACAGAGTTAAAGGTATATTGAAACAATTGGCTATTTCTGGCAATTTATTTAAGTGTGTATCAAACTGGTAGCCCTTCGCATTAATCAGTCCCCAAGAAGTAGCTCTTGGTTTCAAAAAGGTTGGTGACCCCTGATCTACATCAACTATATGACTTACCGGCTGGACAGGATTGAAGAAAAAAAATGTTCAAAAAATTATTTTTGATCAATTTAGAATTGTTACAAATAAGAATCGCGATTGATTTGAAAAAAACATTTTTTAAACACCCCTACTCTCTTTAGGAATCTAACAATTCGATCTGATTCCGATTCCCAGGGTAATGATTCGTTTCAGAATCGATTCAAACCGATTCTTGCAATGTATTATTTGATATAATAATTGTAATAAAACCTTTCAAAACAGGTTACAAAAGGTCATTCTAATTGCATAAAGATTACCTATTTTTTTTTAAATGATGAATCTATTTATAATTAGCATGAATGAGAATCGCAAGTCGACTTTAGTGCACCCGAGTACTCCTGCTCGAGTACAACGTTTGGCTCCTCTGACACCGGCGCTGACCACAATCAAGCAAGAAATAAGAGCTGAGGCGCAAAGATGAACCAACACAAATGAGAAGCAGACATAGTGAGACGAGAAGGGCGTCCACACTTGTTGATTAGTGTGAGGCAGCAGAGGCGTGGGAGTGTGTGGAATTGAACAATGAACATGCACAGTAGTCAGGGAATGTTGGTCTCCGTGACAACAGCGAGCACAGACAAACACACACACTCTTTCATGGCAAAGTCCAAAACCAACATACCCCATCAGCACCAAACAACTCACTTTCATGGCAAAGTCCAACATGAACCTTCCTCATCAGCACCAAACACCTCACTTTCATCGCCATGTCCAACACAAACCTTCCCAGGCCCCAGAGACTCAAGTCACGTCAGCGTTTCTATCGCCATGCCTCAGGCTACCGCCACTCCAATTTCAACATGTTAGCAGGGTGGAGTAGCAACCGGGAAGAAACTGCAAGACCAGACCAGTTCACGGTCCTCCCAAACGCCAAAGCCCCGACAGGCTTGGAATTTCCAGACCAGTTCACTGTCCTCCCAAACATCAAAGCCCCAACTCGCTCGGAACTTCCAGACCAGTTCACGGTCCTCCCAAACACCAAAGCCCCAACTGGCTCGGAACTTCCAGACCAGTTCACGGGCCTCCCAAAAATCAAAGCCCCAACTCGCTCAGAACTTCCAGACCAATTCACGGTCCTCACAAACACTAAAGCTCAATCTGGCTCGGAACTTCCAGACCAGTTCACGGTCCTCCCAAACACTAAAGCCCCAACTGGCTCGGAACTTCCAGACCAGTTCATGGTCCTCCCCAACACCAGAGCCCCAAACTAGCTCGGAACTTCCAGAGCAGTTCACGGTCCTCCCAAACACCAAAGCCCCAACTCGCTTGGAACTTCCAGACCAGTTCACGTTCCTCCCAAACACCAAAGCCCCAACTCGCTCGGAACTTCCAGACCAGTTCACGGTCCTCCCCACACGAAAGCCCCAAACTAGCTTGCAACTTCCAGAGCAGTTCACGGTCCTCCCAAACACCAAAGCCCCAACTCGTTTGGAACTTCCAGACCAGTTCAAGGTCCTCCCAAACACCAAAGCCCCAACTCGCTCGGAACTTCCAGACCAGTTCACGGTCCTCCCAAACACCAAAGCCCCAACTCGCTCGGAACTTCCAGACCAGTTCACGGTCCTCCCCAACACCAAAGCCCCAAACTAGCTTGGAACTTCCAGAGCAGTTCACGGTCCTCCCAAACACCAAAGCCCCAACTCGTTTGGAACTTCCAGACCAGTTCACGGTCCTGCCAAACACCAAAGCCCCAACTCGCTCGGAACTTCCAGAGCAGTTCACGGTCCTCCCAAACACCAAAGCCCCAACTCACTTGGAACTTCCAGAGCAGTTCACGGTCCTTCCTAACACCAAAGCCCCAACTCACTTGGAACTTCCAGACCAGTTCACGGTCCTCTCAAACACCAAAGCCCCAACTCGCTCGGAACTTCCAGACCAGATCACTGTCCTCCCAAACACCAAAGCCCCAACTCGCTCGGAACTTCCAGACCAGTTCACGGTCCTCCCAAACACCAAAGCCCCAACTCACTTGGAACTTCCAGAGCAGTTCACGGTCCTTCCTAACACCAAAGCCCCAACTCACTTGGAACTTCCAGACCAGTTCACGGTCCTCTCAAACACCAAAGCCCCAACTCGCTCGGAACTTCCAGACCAGATCACTGTCCTCCCAAACACCAAAGCCCCAACTCGCTCGGAACTTCCAGACCAGTTCACGGTCCTCCCAAACACCAAAGCCCCAACTCGCTCGGAACTTCCAGACCAGTTCACGGTCCTCCCAAACACCAAAGCCCCAACTCGCTCGGAACTTCCAGACCAGATCACGGTCCTCCCCAACACCAAAGCCCCGACTCGCTTGGAACTCCCAGACCAGTTCACGGTCCTCCCCAACACCAAAGCCCTTAACTAGCTTGGAACTTCCAAAGCAGTTCACGGTCCTCCCAAACACTAAAGCTCCATCTGGCTAGGAACTTCCAGACCAGTTCACGGTCCTCCCAAACACTAAAGCCAAAACTGGCCCAGAACTTCCAGATCAGATCATGGTACTCCCAAACACAAAAGCCCCAACTGGCTCGGAACTCCCAGACCAGTTCACGGTCCTCTCAAAACACCAGCTTCCAGACCAGTTCACGGTCCTCTCAAAACACCAGCTATTCAGCTATTTCTACCAGCGAGAGTGACCCAATCATGTGACAAAGTGAGCCTCACCCAGACTCTACATCCAGCTGCTCCAAGTTAGAGTCAAGACCCCAGATTTAAGTTTATGTTACATTGATAAAAAACACTTTATATATATTATATAAACACTTACATAAAGACTTGATATAAACCAACCTGTACACTTACTTTAATAGACGCGGACCTAAAATGTTTTGTTGTGACGCATCTGGGCCATCAGCTTTTATTTATGATATAAAGAAGAGGTGCCGAATGAGCAAGTGCTAAAGACTGATGGGCGGAGGCGGCCTCAGCGTTCATCCATGCATGCATCAACCCCACTCTTGGGCAGCTTTTCATGAAGTACACAACTTGCTGACTCGCGAACTCCACCTTTTGCATCACCTGACTTACATGAATACTTCTCCACGCTCAGTGTGCAATGAGGTCATTGCTTTAGGATTAAAGGGCTACTGCACATCCTTGTGTGAGACAAGAACACATAACTTTATCTTCCTCTATTACAAACTACGTTTTAATCTACATTTAAAAAAATAGATACAAATAATAAAATCAGTTATCGGCATTGTTTTTGAGAAGCATGCATAAAAAGTATCAATGTGCCTACTTAGTTTTTAGTGTTTTGACTTTTTCCTGCTATCAACACTTATTTGCTCTAGTATTACACTTTTGATGGGATTTTGTGTAATTGTAATTTACTTGTGCGGTGCGCCACAAAAGGCTAACAAGACAAAAATGTAACGTGTCACCTAAGACCTAGTTTACCTGCTGGAATGCTGGAGGATGGCGGGATATGTTTACACACTTTGTAAAGTTAGCACCCAGTAGGTATCTGTATAGAAATGGCAAAGACTTAATCATTGGGGTCTACATTGTTTACATACAACATTGACATTATCTAGTAAGATCGGAGTAAAACACTTTATAAAAAACACTTGATTTCGTTGACTTACTCAAAATAAGCTCCCTTCCACAGTTGTATGTTGCTAGCATTCGCTAACATTGGCTAACTAACAGTGGCTAACTAGCATTAGCAAACCAGCTAACTTAATACAGTACATCAGGGGTCAACAACCTTTTTGAAACCAAGAGCTACTTCTTGGCTACTGATTAATGCGAAGGGCTACCAGTTTGATACACACTAGACTCCCTTTTTAGACCTGTTGATCTGCCATTTCTTTTCTTTTTCTTCTATGTCCCACTCTCCCTTGTGGAGGGGGTCCGGTCCGATCCGGTGGCCATATACTGCTTGCCTGTGTATCGGCTGGGGACATCTCTGCGCTGCTTATCCGCCTCCGCTTGGGATGGTTTCCTGCTGGCTCCGCTATGAACGGGACTCTCGCTGCTGTGTTGGATCCGCTTTGGACTGGACTCTCGCGACTGTGTTGGATCCATTATGGATTGAACTTTCACAGTATCATGTTAGACCCGTTCGACATCCATTGCTTTCCTCCTCTCCAAGGTTCTCATAGTCATCATTGTCACCGACGTCCCACTGGGTGTGAGTTTTCCTTGCCCTTATGTGGGCCTACCGAGGATGTCGTAGTGGTTTGTGCAGCCCTTTGAGACACTAGTGATTTAGGGCTATATAAGTAAACATTGATTGATAAGGGCGTAATCGCTCGGTTGGTAGAGCGGCCGTGCCAGCAACTTGAGGGTTGCAGGTTCGATCCCCGCTTGCACCATCCTAGTAAGTGCCGTTGTGTCCTTGGGCAAGACAATTGACCCACCTGCTCCCAGTGCCACCCACACTGGTTTTAAAAGTAACTTAGATATTGGGTTTCACTATGTAAAAGCGCTTTGAGTCACTTGAGAAAAGCGCTATATAAATATAATTCACTTCACTTCACACTTAAATAAATTGACAGAAATAGCCAATTAGCTCAATTTACCTTTAATAAATAAATATATATATATAAAAATGGGTATTAATGTCTGTCATTCCGTCGTACATTTTTTTTGCTTTTACGGAAGATTTTTTGTAGAGAATAAATGATGGAAAAAACACTTAATTGAACGGTTTAAAAGAGGAGAAAACAGGAAAACAATGAAAATTAAACTTTGAAACATAGTTTATCTTCAATTTCGACTCTTTAAAATTCAAAATTCAACCGAAAAAAAGAAGAGAAAAACTAGCTAATTTGAATCTTTTTGAAAAAATGTAAAAAAGAATTTCTGGAACATCATTAGTAATTTTTCCTGATTAAGAGTAATTTTAGAATTTTGATGACATGTTTTAAATAAGTTAAAATCCAATCAGCACTTTGTTAGAATATATAACAAATTGGACCAAGCTATATTTCAAACAAAGACAAATCATTATTTTTTCTAGATTTTCCAAAACAAAAATTTTAAAAGAAATTCAAAATACTTTGAAAAAAGATTGAAATTTGATTCTAGAGATTTTCAAGATTTGCCAGAATAATTTTGGGGAATTTTAATCATAATAAGTTTGAAGAAATATTTCACAAATATTCTTCGTGGAAAAAACAGAAGCTAAAATGAAGAATTAAATTAAAAATGATTTATTATTCTTTACAATAAAAAAAAAAAAATACTTGAACATTGATTTAAATTGTCAGGAAAGAAGAGGAAGGAATTTAAAAAGGTAAAAAGGTATATGTGTTTAAAAATCTTAAAATAATTTTTAAGATTGTATTTTTTCTCTAAAATTGTCTCTCTCAAAGTTATGAGAAGCAAAAAATGAAAAAAAATAAATGAATTTATTTAAACAAGTGAAGACCAAGTCTTTCAATTTTTTTATTGGATTTTTCAAATTGTATTTGAGTTTTGTCTCTCTTAGAATTAAAAATGTCGAGCAAAGTGAGACCAGCTTGCTAGTAAATAAATAAAATTCAAAAATAGAGGCAGCTCACTGGTAAGTGCTGCTATTTGAGCTATTTTTAGAACAGGCCAGCGGGCGACTCATCTGGTCCTTACGGGCCCCTGCAGTACATGTACCTTTACTGTGTTTTTCTTCGTTGGCGGCGGGTATTTGTTCTTTGCTGGTGGCGGTTAATTCTTCTTTGTTGATGGCGGCTATTTCTTCTTCGTTGATGGTAGTTATTATAAAACACTTTTTAAAAAAACTTGACTTTGATTACTTACTCAAAAAAAGTTGGCTCAAAGACAAGCTTCTTACCACAATAGTATGTTTGCTAGAATTGCTAACTAAAATTGGCTAACTAGCATTGGCAAACTAACATAGCCAAATACAGTAAATATACCTTTACTATTTTTCTTCGTTGGTAGCAGGTATTTCTTCTTCGTTGGTGGCGGATAGTTTTTCTTCATTGGTGGCGGCTATTTCTTTATTGCTGGCGATTATTTGTTCTTCGTTACTGGCAGATCTTTTTTTTTAAAGGCGCCTATTTTGTTCTTAGTTGTGCAACTAGTACCTGTACCTTTACTGTGATTTATTCCACCACAACAAAAACAACACATCGTCATTTTACACTAAATACATTGTTTACCTTGTAGTGGATAAAGTTGATTTTGTAAGATTGGAGTAAAACACTTTTTAAAAAACACTTGACTCCGATTACTTACTCCAAATAAGGTTGTCTCAAAGACAAGCTTCTTACCACAATAGTATGTTTGCTAGCATTCACTAATTAAAATTGGCTAACTAGCATTAGCGAACTAACTAACATAGCCAAATACAGTAGATATACCTTTACTGTTTTTCTTCGTTGGTGGCAGGTATTTCTTCTTCATTGGTGGCAGATAGTTTTTCTTCATTAGTGGCGGCTATTTCTTCGTTGCTGGCGGCTCTTTTTTTTTGATGGCGACTATTTGTTCTTCGTTGCTGGCGGCTCTTTTTTTTGATGGCGGCTATTTGTTCTTAGTTGTTGGCAACTAGTACCTGTACCTTTACTGTGATTTCTTCCACCATAACAAAAACAACACATCGTCATTTTACACTAAATACATTGTTTACCTTGAAGTGGATAAAGTTGATTTTGTAAGATTGGAGTAAAACACTTTTTAAAAAACACTTGACTCCGAGTACTTACTCTAAATAAGGTTGTCTCAAAGACAAGCTTCTTTCCACAATAGTATGTTTGCTAGCATTCACTAACTAAAATTGGCTAACTAGCATTAGCGAACTAACTAACATAGCCTAATACAGTAGTTATACCTTTACTGTTTTTCTTCGTTAGTGGCAAGTATTTTTTCTTCGTTGGTGGCAGATAATTTTTCTTCATTGGTGGTAGCTATTTCTTCGTTGTTTTTCGTTGCGGGCGGCTTTTTTTTTAATGCGGCTATTTGTTCTTAGTTGGTGGCGGCTATTTTTTCTTCGTTGATGGTGGCTATTATTAGAGTAAAACACTTTTTAGAAACACTCGACTTCGATTACTTACTCAAAAAAAGGTTGGCTCAAAGACAAGATTCTTTCGACAGTAGTATGTTTGCTAGAATTGCTAACTAAAATTGGCTAACTAAAATTGGCTAACTAAAATTGGCGAACTAACATAGCCAAATACAGTAAATATACCTTTACTATTTTTCTTCGTTGGTGGCAGGTATTTCTTCTTCATTGGAGGCGGATAGTTTTTCTTCATTGGTGGCGGCTATTTCTTCGTTGCTGGCGACTATTTGTTCTTTGTTGTTGGCAACTAGTACCTGTACCTTTACTGTGACTTATTCCACCACAACAAAAACAACACATCGTCATTTTACACTAAATACATTGTTTACCTTGTAGTGGATAAAGTTGATTTTGTAAGATTGGAGTAAAACACTTTTTAAAAAACACTTGACTCTGATTACTTACTCCAAATAAGGTTGTCTCAAAGACAAGCTTCTTTCCACAATAGTATGTTTGCTAGCATTTGCTAATTAACATTGGCTAACTAGCATTAGCGAACTAACTAACATAGCCAAATACAGTAGTTATACCTTTACTGTTTTTCTTCGTTGGTTGCAGATAGTTTTTCTTCGTTGCTGGCGGCTCTTTTTTTTTTAATGCGGCTATTTGTTCTTAGTTGGTGGCAACTAGTACCTCTACCTTTTCTGTGTTTAATTCCACCACAACAACAACAAAAACACCACATTGTCAGTTTACACCAGGGGTCGGGAACCTTTTTTGGCAGAGAGAGCCAAAAAGCCAAATATTTTAAAATGTATTTCCGTAAGAGCCATATAATATTTTTTTTAACACTGAACACAACTAAACGCGTGCATTTTTAAGTAAGACCAACATTTCTAGAGTATAATGGTTCTCTTATTCTTTGTAATAACATTGTTATTCTGAAGCTAACTGTGGAGGGGGCGTGGCCCGCGGGCCTGCAGCAAACTGGGGTGTGCCTGGACCGGCCTCAAAATCAGCAAGAGCTGCGTAGATGGCCCACCTGAGCCTTGTTATCTAATCCCCTGTCGCTCTGTTACAAGCAGCAGCCAGGAGGAGAGACGGGGTTGGGGCTGGAGCCAGAGCGCTAGCGAGAACGAAAGAGAAAAATACAATTGCTGGAAAGCAACTGAGAGACTTATTGAAAAATAAAATAGTGTAACCCTGAAACGGGCTCTCATGTCGGTGCTTGGTGGTCTGAAGAACCCACAGGAGGACAAGCCCCACACTAACCAATAATAAATAAATAACTTCTTAACGCAACTCCTTGAACAGGTGCGGTAGTAAACGGATGGATGGACTAAAAATGCATGAAAATGTTTTATGTTTTAAACATTTTTAACACTTATTACAAGTGGAATTATTCATTACTTACCATGTTAAGCAATGTCAGCTCAGATTTATCCGAGAGCCAGATGCAGTCATCAAAAGAGCCACATCTAGCTCGCGAGCCGTAGGTTCCTTACCCCTGGTTTACACTGAATACATTGTTTACCTTGTGGTGGATAAAGTTGATTTTGTAAGATTGGAGTAAAACACTTTTTAAAAAACACTTGACTCCGAGTACTTACTCTAAATAAGGTTGTCTCAAAGACGAGCTTCTTTCCACAATAGTATGTTTGCTAGCATTCGCTAACTAGCGGTGGCTAACTAGCATTAGCTAACTAGCATTAGCGAACAAGCTAACATAGCCAAATACAGTACATGTACCTTTACTGTTTGATTCCACCACAACAACAAAAACAACACACCATCATTTTACATCAAATAAATACATTGTTTACCTTGTAGTGGACAAAATTACTTTTTCAGGCATTCCATTTGTAAAAGAAAAAAAAAGCTCTCTGGATGACGTCACTTGCGCATGCGCCTTCCACACAAGGTTAACGCACCTGCGCCATAATTAACTCCTTAAATAGCAAGCATGAGTACAAAGATTGTTTTTGTTTTTTTTAATAAATGGGCGTGTCTAAATGCCTATATGTTGTGTGATTGGTCAGTCGACATAAAGGCTGCCTGGCAACAGGTTTGTAAAAAAAAAAGTGTATTATAATATAATAAAGAACCTCACGATATATTTGTTGTTTGTGTGACTTATTGGTACTTTATACCCTGATAGTAGAATAAAAGAAATGATATTAGACATGAGGAACATGTGTCACGTGACCGACATTGCGTGCAGCTGTGACGTCTTGTTGAGATCCTCCTCTGACGTCATCGCCCTCCTCTTCCTCCACACCACTGTTGCGGACTTTTTATTGCCATCAACTTTTTATTCACGCTCCGCCATTGCCGGGACAAACTGCACAACTAAGTACTTTCTACTCCAACATGGCGACAACTTTGTACTGCAGACGTGAAGCACGGCGGTAAGTACTTCAAAGTTACACAACTTTGTACCGCTTAACCTGGAGGATTTTATTATAGCTTCCACCCTCAAATATTCATACTAGATGCGCACCAGACAAATGCAATTTAGTCTTTGCTCAAATGACCTCAGTGTGATAGCAACGTATCAATATTATTTGTTCTTCAAGCAATATTTACTAACAAAGACAACAAGTGACATTTACCAACAACAGGTAATATTTAGTAATATAACATTACTACAATGACATGTAGTAGTACTGCAACAAATATAATAAATTACAAATACACATTAACATGTAGTATTCCATCCATTTTCTACTGCTTGTCCCTTTTTGGGGTCAGGGGGGGTGCTGGAGTCTATCTCAGCTGCATCCGGGCGGAAGGCGAGGTACACCCTGGAAAAGTCGCCACCTCATCAAAGGGTCAACAGAGATAGACAGACAACATTCACACTCACATTCACACACTAGGGACCATTTAGTGTTGCCAATCAACCTATCCCCAGGTGCATGTCTTTGGAGGTGGGAGGGGCCTGTCCCCAGGTGCATGTCTTTGGAGGTGGGAGGAAGCCCACGCAGTCACGGTGAGAACATGCAAACTCAACACAAAAAGATCAATACATATAATACAGTACAAATACACATTGAGATGTGGTACTACTGCAGTAAATATTAAACATATACAGTACAAATACACATTAACATGTAATATTACTGCAGTAAATATAAAACTGTATATATATATATATATATATATATGTATATATATATATGTATATATATATACAAACCCCGTTTCCATATGAGTTGCGAAATTGTGTTAGATGTAAATATAAACAGAATACAATGATTTGCAAATCCTTTTCAAGCCATATTCAGTTGAATATGCTACAAAGACAACATATTTGATGTTCAAACTCATAAACATTATTTTTTTTTGCAAATAATAATTAACTTAGAATTCCATGGCTGCGACACGTGCCAAAGTAGTTGGGAAAGGGCATGTTCACCACTGTGTTACATCACCTTTTCTTTTAACAACACTCAATAAACGTTTGGGAACTGAGGAAACTAATTGTTGAAGCTTTGAAAGTGGAATTCTTTCCCATTCTTGTTTTATGTAGAGCTTCAGTCGTTCAACAGTCCGGGGTCTCCGCTGTCCTATTTTACGCTTCATAATGCGCCACATATTTTCCATGGGAGACAGGTCTGGACTGCAGGCGGGCCAGGGAAGTACCTGCACTCTTTTTTATGAAGCCACGCTGTTGTAACATGTGCTGAATGTTGTTTGGCATCGTCTTGCTGAAATAAGCAGGGGTGTCCATGAAAAAGACGGTGCTTAGATGGCAGCATATGTTGTTCCAAAAGCTGTATGTACCTTTCAGCATTAATTGTGCCTTCACAGATGTCTAAGTTACCCATGCCTTGGGCACTAATGCACCCCCATACCATCACACATGCTGGCTTTTGAACTTTGCGTTGATAACAGTCTGGATGGTTTTCGCTTCCCCTTTGGTCCGGATGACACGATGTTGAATATTTCCAAAAACAACTTGAAATGTGGACTCATCAGACCACAGAACCCTTTTCCACTTTGCATCAGTCCATCTTAGATGATCTCGGGCACAGAGAAGCCGGCGGCGTTTCTGGATGTTGTTGATAAATGGCTTTCGCTTTGCATAGTAGAGCTTTAACTTGCACTTACAGATGTAGCGACCAACTGTATTTAGTGACAATGGTTTTCTAAAGTGTTCCTGAGCCCATGTGGTGATATCCTTTAGAGATTGATGTCGGTTTTTGATACAGTCTGAGGGATGGAAGGTCACGGTCATTCAATGTTGGTTTCCGGCCATGCCGCTTACGTGGAGTGATTTCTCCAGATTCTCTGAACCTTTTGATGATATTATGGAGCGAAGATGTTGAAATCCCTAAATTTCTTGCAATTACACTTTGAGAAAGGTTGTTCTTAAACTGTTTGACTATTTGCTCACGCAGTTGTGGACAAAGGGGTGTACCTCGCCCCATCCTTTCTTGTGAAAGACTGAGTATTTTTTGGGAAGCTGCTTTTATAGCCAATCATGGCACCCACCTGTTCCCAATTAGCCTGCACACCTGTGGGATGTTCCAAATAAGTGTTTGACGAGCATTCTTCAACTTTATCAGTAATTATTGCCACCTTTCCCAACTTCTTTGTCACATGTTGCTGGCATCAAATTCTAAAGTTAATGATTATTTACCCCAAAAAAAAAAAGGTTTATTTTTCTACCGCTTATTCCCTTTGGGGTCGCGGGGAGCGCTGCTGCCTATCTCAGCTACAATTGGGCGGAATATATAGTACAAATACACATTAACAAGTAGTATTACTGCAGTAAATATAACACATGTAAAGTACAAATACTACTTCAGTAAATATAAAACACGTAAAGCACAAATATTACTGCAGTGTATATATTTTAAATACACAGTATTACAGATACACATTGATCTGTGAAAAAGTGTTATTAGACTATTGATTATTAACAGTAATAATTTATTTATTATTAACATGTGTTTATTATTAACAGTAATAGTGTGTTTATCATTAACAGTAGTAGTGTATTATTAACAGTAATAATGTGTTTATTATTTACAGTAATAGTGTATTATTAACAGTAATAGTGGTTATTATTAACAGTAATAGTGTTTGTTATTAACAGTAATAGTGTATTAATTAACAGTAATATAGTTTGTTATTAACAGTAATATTGTTTGTTATTAACAGTAATAGTGTGTTTATTATTAACAGTAATAGTGTTTATTATTAACAGTAATATTGTTTGTTATTAACTGTAATAGTGTATTATTAACAGTAATAGTGTTTGTTATTAACAGTAAATAAATAAATGATAAATGGGTTGTACTTGTATAGCGCTTTTCTACTTTCAAGGTACTCAAAGCGCTTTAGTAATAGTGTGTTTATTATTAACAGTAATAGTGTTTATTATTAACAGTAATAGTGTTCATTATTAACAGTAATACTGTTTGTTATTAACAGTAATAGTGTATTATTAACAGTAATAGTGGTTATTATTAACAGTAATAGTGTGTTTATTATTAACAGTAATAGTGTGTTTGTTATTAACAGTAATAGTGTATTATTAACAGTAATAGTGTGTTTGTTATTAACAGTAATAGTGTATTATTAACAGTAATAGTGTGTTTATTATTAACAGTAATATTGTTTGTTATTAACAGTAATAGTGTATTATTAACAGTAGTTATTATTAACAGTAATAGTGTGTTTGTTATTAACAGTAATAGTGTGTTTATTATTAACAGTAATAGTGTATTATTAACAGTAATAGTGGTTATTATTAACAGTAATAGTGTATTATTAACAGTAATAGTGTGTTTATTATTAACAATAATAGTGTTTATTATTAACAGTAATAGTGTATTATTAACAGTAATAGTGGTTGTTATTAACAGTAATAGTGTGTTTGTTATTAACAGTAATAGTGTGTTTATTATGAACAGTAATAGTGTTTATTATTAACAGTAATAGTGTGTTTGTTATTAACAGTAATAGTGTTATTATTAACAGTAATAGTGTGTTTCTTATGAACAGTAACATTGATATAAGTTGCAATGTTTACATCCAAGTTGTGATTCGTCAGAGCAACAACCAAAGACTCTTCACTTCCACATCACTGATATGAAAGTCTTTATTTTTGGACAAAGTTAAGACAAACTGGTCATGTGACCTGCAGCTTCTTCTTCTCCACAACTATTTATTCTTTGTTGGGGCAACTACTTTTTCATCATTGGTGGCGGCTATCTCTTCGACTATTTCTTCTTCGTTGCTGGCGGCTATTTCTTCTCCGTTGGTGGCAACCAGTTTTTCTTTGCTGGCAACTAGTTCTTAGTTGGCGGCAGCTATTTCATCTTTGTTGCCGTCAGTTCCTCTTTTTTTGGCAGCGGTGGCTTTTTCTGAGTAGGCGGCGACTACTTATTTTTAGTTGCTTATTACTTACACATACAAAGTCTCCAAGGCTGTTTAGAAAGTATCCAGTAACAAACGTGTCCGCATCACTCAACTTGGTGCATCATGAGCTTCACTTTATGAATGATTGTGGTCACTTGTGGGGCCACAAAACAATGACCACTCCGCTTCAACTTAAAGACAGCATGAGTCCAATGCAGTAAATAATAAATAGTTTCACCTGATCAAACATTTTGGAACCTTCCACCCTACTAAATAATAAAGTATTTATCCTTTGTGTTGATATCGTATCACACTACTATTGATATAAGCCAACTGATACCAACTCCGGTCTCTCGCGCCCCTAGTGGTGGTGACCATGGTGTCTCGTGCCTCTAGTGGTGGTGGCCACGGTTTGTAGCGCCTCTAGTGGTGGTGACCATGGTGTCTCGTGCCCCTAGTGGTGGTGACCACGGTCTCTAGCGCCCCTAGTGGTGGTGACCATGCTCAGTAGTGCCTCTAGTGGTGGTGATCATGGTGTCTCGTGCCCCTAGTGGTGGTGACCACGGTCTCTAGCGCCCCTAGTGGTGGTGACCATGCTCAGTAGTGCCTCTAAGGGTGGGGACCATGGTCTCTAGCGCCCCTAGTGGTGGTGACCATGCTCAGTAGTGCCTCTAGTGGTGGTGATCATGGTGTCTCGTGCCCCTAGTGGTGGTGACCACGGTCTCTAGCGCCTCTAGTGGTGGTGACCACGGTCTCTAGCGCCTCTAGTGGTGGTGACCATTGTCTTTAGCGCCTCTAGTGGTGGTGACCACGGTGTCTTGCGCCCCTAGTGGCGGTGACCACGGTCTCTAGCGCCTCTAGTGGTGGTGACCACGGTCTGTAGCGCCTCTAGTGGTGGTGACCACGGTCTCTAACGCCTCTAGTGGTGGTGACCATTGTCTTTAGCGCCTCTAGTGGTGGTGACCACGGTGTCTTGCGCCCCTAGTGGCGGTGACCACGGTCTCTAGCGCCTCTAGTGGTGGTGATCACGGTCTGTAGCGCCTCTAGTGGTGGTGACCACGGTCTCTAACGCCTCTAGTGGTGGTGACCATGGTCTGTAGCGCCTCTAGTGGTGGTGACCACGGTCTGTAGCGCCTCTAGTGGTGGTGACCACGGTCTGTAGCGCCCCTAGTGGTGGTGACCACGGTCTTTAGCGCCTCTAGTGGTGGTGACCACGGTGTCTTGTGCCCCTAGTGGCGGTGACCAAGGTCTCTAGCGCCTCTAGTGGTGGTGACCACGGTCTGTAGCGCCCCTAGTGGTGGTGACCACGGTCTGTAGCGCCCCTAGTGGTGGTGACCACGGTCTCTAACGCCTCTAGTGGTGGTGACCATTGTCTTTAGCGCCTCTAGTGGTGGTGACCACGGTCTCTAGCGCCTCTAGTGGTGGTGATCACGGTCTGTAGCGCCTCTAGTGGTGGTGACCACGGTCTCTAACGCCTCTAGTGGTGGTGACCATGGTCTGTAGCGCCTCTAGTGGTGGTGACCACGGTCTGTAGCGCCTTTAGTGGTGGTGACCACGGTCTGTAGCGCCCCTAGTGGTGGTGACCACGGTCTTTAGCGCCTCTAGTGGTGGTGACCACGGTGTCTTGTGCCCCTAGTGGCGGTGACCAAGGTCTCTAGCGCCTCTAGTGGTGGTGACCACGGTCTGTAGCGCCCCTAGTGGTGGTGACCACGGTCTGTAGCGCCCCTAGTGGTGGTGACCACGGTCTCTAGCGCCTCTAGTGGTGGTGACCACGGTCTGTAGCGCCTCTAGTGGTGGTGACCATGGTCTTTAGCGCCTCTAGTGGTGGTGACCACAGTCTCTAGTGCCTCTAGTGGTGGTGACCACGGTCCGTAGCGCCTCTAATGGTGACCATGGTGTCTCGTGCCCCTAGTGGTGGTGACCATTGTCTTTGGCGCCTCTAGTGGTGGTGACCATTGTCTTTGGCGCCTCTAGTGGTGGTGAACACGGTGTCTTGCGCCCCTAGTGGTGGTAAGCACAGTCTCCAGCGCCTCAAGCGGTGCTGACCAAGGTCTTTAGCGCCCCTAGTAGTGGTGACCACGGTCTCTAGCGCCTCTAGTGGTGGTGACCACGGTCTCTAGTGCCTCTAGTGGTGGTGACCACGGTCCGTAGCGCCTCTAATGGTGACCATGGTGTCTCGTGCCCCTAGTGGTGGTGACCACGATCTCTAACGCCTCTAGTGGTGGTGACCATTGTCTTTGGCGCCTCTAGTGGTGGTGAACACAGTGTCTTGCGCCCCTAGTGGTGGTAAGCACAGTCTCCAGCGCCTCAAGCGGTGCTGACCAAGGTCTTTAGCGCCCCTAGTAGTGGTGACCACGGTCTCTAGCGCCTCTAGTGGTGGTGACCACGGTCTCTTGCGCCCCTAGTGGCGGTGACCAAGGTCTCTAGCGCCTCTAGTGGTGGTGACCACGGTCTGTAGCGCCTCTAGTGGTGGTGACCACGGTCTGTAGCGCCCCTAGTGGTGGTGACCACGGTCTGTAGCGCCCCTAGTGGTGGTGACCACGGTCTCTAGCGCCTCTAGTGGTGGTGACCACGGTCTGTAGCGCCTCTAGTGGTGGTGACCACGGTCTCTAACGCCTCTAGTGGTGGTGACCATGGTCTTTAGCGCCTCTAGTGGTGGTGACCACAGTCTCTAGTGCCTCTAGTGGTGGTGACCACAGTCTCTAGTGCCTCTAGTGGTGGTGACCACGGTCTCTAACGCCTCTAGTGGTGGTGACCATGGTCTTTAGCGCCTCTAGTGGTGGTGACCACAGTCTCTAGTGCCTCTAGTGGTGGTGACCACAGTCTCTAGTGCCTCTAGTGGTGGTGACCACGGTCCGTAGCGCCTCTAATGGTGACCATGGTGTCTCGTGCCCCTAGTGGTGGTGACCACGATCTCTAACGCCTCTAGTGGTGGTGACCATTGTCTTTGGCGCCTCTAGTGGTGGTGAACACGGTGTCTTGCGCCCCTAGTGGTGGTAAGCACAGTCTCCAGCGCCTCAAGCGGTGCTGACCAAGGTCTTTAGCGCCCCTAGTAGTGGTGACCACGGTCTCTAGCGCCTCTAGTGGTGGTGACCACGGTCTCTTGCGCCCCTAGTGGTGGTGACCACGGTCTGTAGCGCCTCTAGTGGTGGTGACCACGGTCTGTAGCGCCCCTAGTGGTGGTGACCACGGTCTCTAGCGCCTCTAGTGGTGGTGACCACGGTCTGTAGCGCATCTAGTGGTGGTGACCACGGTCTGTAGCGCCTCTAGTGGTGGTGACCACGGTCTGTAGCGCCCCTAGTGGTGGTGACCACGGTCTCTAGCGCCTCTAGTGGTGGTGACCACGGTCTGTAGCGCCTGTAGTGGTGGTGACCACGGTCTCTAACGCCTCTAGTGGTGGTGACCATGGTCTTTAGCGCCTCTAGTGGTGGTGACCACAGTCTCTAGTGCCTCTAGTGGTGGTGACCACGGTCCGTAGCGCCTCTAATGGTGGTAAGCACAGTCTCCAGCGCCTCAAGCGGTGCTGACCAAGGTCTTTAGCGCCCACTAGTGGTGGTGACCACGGTCTGTAGCGCCTCTAGTTGTGGTGACCACGGTCTGTAGCGCCTCTAGTGGTGGTAAGCACAGTCTCCAGCGCCTCAAGCGGTGCTGACCAAGGTCTTTAGCGCCCCTAGTGGTGGTGACCACGGTCTCTAGCGCCTCTAGTGGTGGTAAGCACAGTCTCCAGCGCCTCAAGCGGTGCTGACCAAGGTCTTTAGCGCCCCTAGTGGTGGTGACCACGGTCTTTAGCGCCCCTAGTGGTGGTGACCACGGTCTCTAGCGCCTCTAGTGGTGGTGACCACAGTCAGTAGCGCCTCTACTGGTGGTAAGCAAAGTCTCTAGCGCCTCTAGTGGTGGTGACCACGGTCTCTTGCGCCCCTAGTGGTGGTGACCACGGTCTGTAGCGCCTCTAGTGGTGGTGACCACGGTCTGTAGCGCCCCTAGTGGTGGTGACCACGGTCTCTAGCGCCTCTAGTGGTGGTGACCACGGTCTGTAGCGCATCTAGTGGTGGTGACCACGGTCTGTAGCGCCTCTAGTGGTGGTGACCACGGTCTGTAGCGCCCCTAGTGGTGGTGACCACGGTCTCTAGCGCCTCTAGTGGTGGTGACCACGGTCTGTAGCGCCTCTAGTGGTGGTGACCACGGTCTCTAACGCCTCTAGTGGTGGTGACCATGGTCTTTAGCGCCTCTAGTGGTGGTGACCACAGTCTCTAGTGCCTCTAGTGGTGGTGACCACGGTCCGTAGCGCCTCTAATGGTGGTAAGCACAGTCTCCAGCGCCTCAAGCGGTGCTGACCAAGGTCTTTAGCGCCCACTAGTGGTGGTGACCACGGTCTGTAGCGCCTCTAGTGGTGGTGACCACGGTCTGTAGCGCCTCTAGTGGTGGTAAGCACAGTCTCCAGCGCCTCAAGCGGTGCTGACCAAGGTCTTTAGCGCCCCTAGTGGTGGTGACCACGGTCTCTAGCGCCTCTAGTGGTGGTAAGCACAGTCTCCAGCGCCTCAAGCGGTGCTGACCAAGGTCTTTAGCGCCCCTAGTGGTGGTGACCACGGTCTTTAGCGCCCCTAGTGGTGGTGACCACGGTCTCTAGCGCCTCTAGTGGTGGTGACCACAGTCAGTAGCGCCTCTACTGGTGGTAAGCAAAGTCTCCAGCGCCCCTAGTGGTGGTGACCACTAGGAGCCTGTAGTGGTGGTAAGCACAGTCTCTAGCGCCCCTAGTGGTGGTGACCACGGTCTCGAGCGCCCCTAGTAGTGGTGACCACTGTTTCTAGCGCCTCAAGTGGTGGTGACCACGGTCTCTAGCGCTACTAGTGGTTGTGACCACGGTCAGTAGCGCCTCTAGTGGTGGTGACCAAGGTCAGTAGCGCCCTTAGTGGTGGTAAGCACAGTCTCTACCGCCCCCTAGTGATGGTGACCACTAGCTACAAGCGCCTCATCCTGACGGGGGTTTCCCATCAGAGCCCCCTGTCCAGACTTTTGCCCTCTGCGTGACTTCAAGCATGTTTGCAGCTGGCAGATGAAAAGTTGTTTGCTGAGGAAACTTCTGTGGGAACGTTACAGTTTTTGATGATCTTCTGTGGGAACGTTACAGTTTTTGATGGTCTTCTGTGGGAACGTTACAAAGTTTGATGATCTTCTGCTCCATCCCAGGTCCCCTCCTCCCCTCCTGTTTCTGTTCCTCTGCTTCCTTCCCGCCGTTCTCTGCTTCTCACGACCCGAGTGGACGCTCCAGCGTGTTCCGGTGGTTCTCCCCCAGCAAAGCCAAGGTCGCCCCGCCCCGCACTTCCTGTCCGCCGCCCGCCTGGAGGTCACCTCGCCCTGTGACCCCGAGTGCCACAAGAGTGCGCCTCGGCCCAGCTACTGGGACATGCGGCGACTCCTGGCCTACGAGACTCTCCATTCCGACGGTCGGCTGACCGAGACCGCCGTAGGGATCTACGGTTACGACCCGGA